>NW_027395277.1:2827500-2850377 GCF_027580225.2 Misgurnus anguillicaudatus | reverse complement strand
TATTTAAAGACTGTTACATGAGTAGTTACACAAGTAAGTATGGTGGCACAAAATAAAATGTGGCCATTTTTTTCTGCGCGCCAAGGTCGAAGTGCTGCAAACTAAGTGCTCTTCCGCCATACAATATAGTTCTCATTTTTTATCCTCTTCTAAAAAATCACCATGTTTTAACACATTCAAGACACGCTGTACAAAGATTAAGTGCACGCATTGAAAAAATATAGGTATTGGGGTGTGACGAGACACTTAATCCACGAGACGAGACACGAGAATAGGTATGTATTAATTCATCTAAGTTGAGGTAAGAACATCGTAAAATATTGAAAAATGTGGTGTTTTCCTTTAAAAGGGGCTGTCACTCCCTAAACTTTGCAGTGTGTACCATTACGAGTTTTAAAATGAGATGCTTAACAACCCATAAACAAGTTTCCAAAAAAAGGTCTGCAGAGAAGGCAAATGCTTAAAATCCTTCAAATAATGAGTCTACAAAATATTTTATGATGTTTTAGTTCATCAAGTTTAATGTGAACTTACAGCAAGGTCCTCATCCTTTTTGTCACTTTGCCACTCACATTCCTCATCTGTTGGTTCAACAGCACCGGTTACAATCTCTCGTCTCTAAAAATAAAAGCAGACATATGACTTTTAAAGTTGGGGGAGATCAATTGACATCAACATCTGTGAGAATTGGCTTTTGGCACAATTTCCGAGATGGGGTCGGACAGCAAGTTACCTTTCTTCGTTAACTAATTTAAAGCAAACATAGGCATTTCATATTCATAGTATTTATGTATGTGCCTTGATGAAAATTTATCTTTTTTATATTTGACCGTGACACCTAACCGAATGCAAACCCTTTAAGGTTGAAAGTGGGAACATTTTCACACTTTCCAAAAGAAAAGCCAACTTCACTTCAAATGCACTGTTTAAGTACAACTATTAGCATGTCCCCGACCAAGGAAATGGTCAGGCGTGAGTGAAATTAGAGATGCGCGGTTGGCGGTTACAGCCGCGGACTTTGCGGATTGGGCGGATGACGTGACGAAAAATAATATTTTAATTAAATTCGGACGGGTGGCGGATCGACTGCCTGTTATTAGCTGTGTCCTTCTAAGCATGCAACCTTAAAAGGTGAGCACTCTGTCTTTCAGGGTGGCAGCCTCAGAAGTTCTCAAAGAGAACTGAGCCTTCTGAGGACCCATAATGCGCGTCACCTGTTGCACGCGCCCCCAGTAGCGCCCACCGCGCCTGTCAGCAGAAAACAGCGGAGACATTTCTGACTTATTAAAATAAATATGTAATCAAAAATATTAATTTATTTTAGAAAATATGACACATTGATGTAGATTAAACTATTCAGCAGTATATCAAATAATCAACCTTAGAAATATACGCAACATAAACAGAATAATATTAACACAAAACAACTTACAATACTAAAACAGTGACAAGAAAAAGTTTTCTAATACACTTTTATTTAATAAAGATTTTAATTGTTTGGGTTATCCTCGGCATGTTAAGGATCCATTCGTTCTATCATTAACAGCGTGGAGAAATGAGGACGCATTTTGACATAGCTCTTATCAACGCCGGCGAAGGAGGTAACTTACGTGGCAAACTCAAAAAATGAGTATTAAAAATAAAGGATATAGAAGGTCAGAAAAGGGTTGCCTGGAATAAGTTGTACAAAGTGGTAAATCAGGATGACACCAGTGCAGATTATGTAATTTGTGCGTTTAATTTAGGCTATTTATTTATTTATTTTTGTCCCGTGTGCGCCAATCAGAGACTGAGTTCACTGCTGATATTCTAGAGCTTTCTAGCAGCGTCTTGCATCGCCCAGTCAGCGGATGGCGGGCGGGTGCGGTTTTGAAAACTGGTCAGAAACGTTGGTGCGGATGGATGGCAGACGCATAATGAGTTTTGTGATGCGGTTGCGGATGAAATAATAGAGCATCTCTAGAGTGAGTGCAGCTGGCCATTCGTTCTGGTGGTTTGAATTTGGCACTTAAAGGCGGAGTCCACGATGTTTGAAAAACGCTTTGGAAAAGGAGACGGGCCGACTACCAAAACACACTTATAGCCAATCAGCAGTAAGGAGCGTGTCTACTAACCGACATCCTTGCCGGGTTGCGTATGTGTGGGGCGGGTCTATCAACAGAAGGTCCAGATTCTATTGGGGTAGGGGCGTGTTTGTTTAGGTGATTTCAAATATCAACATTGGCTTTCAAACATTGTGGACTCCGCCTTTAAATGATGACAGTAGTACAGGCCAACGCAGGGCTTGACAGTCATCAGTCGTGCAGAGAAAAAGCAGCTATAGCAAAAAAAGCTATTTCTAGTGCACATGATTGATTTAGGGAGCTCATGGTTTGTAAAACATTTTAGTAAACCAGCTCTGCTCTGTAGTCGAGCTTGTTTAAACAGAAATTTAGGTATTACACAAAACCATTTCGCATACCTTGTCAAAGATGGGCTTGTAGAGCGCAGCGTACTTCCTCTCTAGTTCATGGACTTCCTCGTAAAACTTTGCCTCTGTGTTGGCACTCTGGAGCTGAAGTCTCTTCAGGGCATAAACTCTTCTCTTCACACTCTTGGGCAGGAGGCTAAAATTCTGTACTCTAGCAAAGTAACGGTATCATAAATTAAAAGCATATTGTGAAGAAAACTTTTCAGATGTTTACAATACAACACGTTTACGAATATTTACAGTTATAAACTAGGGATGGGCACGAGTACTCGAGCAATCGTGTGATCGATGGCATCGATGATCGATCACGAAAACAACTAGATGAGGTAAAGTTTTTGAACAAACTTTATGTTGGCTTGAGAAAGCCTAGTCTGAGAATAATAGATGGAGCTGTAGTTGGGGCAGATGGGGCAGTTAGGGCAATTGGGGCATTTAGGGCAGATGGGGCATTTAGGGCAGTTGGGGTAGTTGGGGCAGTTGAGGCATTTGGAGCAAATGGGGCAGTTGGGGTAGTTGGGACAGAATGGGGCAGTTGGGGCAGATGAGGCATTTGGGACAGTTGGACAGATGGGGCAGTTATGGCGGGTGTGTGTGTGTGTGTAATATTGTGTTTGTGTGTGTAATATTGTGTTTGTGTGTGTAATATTTTCTGTGTGTAATAATGTGTGTGTGTGTGTAGTTGTGTGTGTTTGTGCTATTGAGTGAGTTTTGTGAGACAGAGATAGACTGAGAGAGGTTGAGAGATGATGTAATGTATTTGTATGAATGAGAGTTGACAGTTAGAATTTGAAAATAAACACTCAGCCTAAACATTCTATGAATGTAAGTCTATGGGACTTTTTTGGGATGTTTAATCGGACGGTTTAGGAGAACCGTAAGTCCAATCCCTTAGAAAAGATATAGCAACTTACTCAAGTCAGATCAGACTCAAGGTCTGTGCAAAGTTTGGTGGCTGTAGCTTGAAAGCTCTAGGAGGAGTTAGAGTTAGAAATTTGTAGCTCAGAAGAAAAAGAAGAATAAAAATAAGTTTAAGTGCAACAACAGTCTCATTCTCACGCACCGCACCCTGGTACACCTGCAAACTGCGAAAAATGAAGGCGGCTGGGCGTGTCCTTGAACGGCGGCTCAAGGCCTCTGGATTGACTGTCCACAAACAGGCATACAGGGAACATAGGAGGGCATATGCAGAAGCTCTGAGGGACGCACGTTCCAAGTTTTATTCCAACATCATCAACAATAGCCCCAGTGATTCCAAACAACTATTCTCAACCATAAATAGCCTTCTCAGCTCCCCCTCACCCTCCCTTTATGAGACTACCGCAGAGAGGTGCAATATTTTCTTAAAGAAATAGCAGACTTCCTATCTGAGCTTACAGTCACTGTAGGTAAAGCTCTTATCGTTGGTGATTTTAATATCCATGTGGATAATCCAAAAGATGCATTAGGATGTGCGTTTAAGGATGTTCTAAATTCTCTCTGCATTAAACAAAACGTGTCAGGGCCCACGCATACTCGTAATCGCACACTAGACTTAATTCTGTCACTCGGACTCAATATTAATGACATTGAAATATCGCCCCAGAGCGATGCCGTTTCAGACCATTGCCTTGTGTCATACACAATACCTCTAGATAGGACCGCTCAGTCTACAACATGCTACAGATTAGCCAGAACAATAATCACCACTAAAGATAGCTTTATTAGCACTCTTCCAGACCTGTCTCAAATGAAACATGTAGCAGATAACCGTGAAGATCTGGATATTATAATAGAAAACCTGAACAACGTCTGCTCTAGCACGTTGGATGTCGTTGCTCCCATTCGAAAAAAGAGAATCAAAGAAAAACCGCCAGCTCCATGGTATGACCATCATACTGCAGCCCTTAAAAAAGTAGCTAGAAAAATGAAAAGAAACTACCGAAGCACAAAGTTAGAGGTATGGCGTTCAGCATGGAAAGAGAGTGTTTAACACTACAGACAGGCTATTAAAACTGCCAGATCTACCTATCTCAGTACGCTTATTAAAGAAAATCATAACAACCCTCGTTTCCTATTTAGCACAGTTGTGAAACTGACTAGAAACAAAGAACAAACAGAAACCAATAGTAAACTCCAACACAATAGTGATGACTTCATGAACTTCTTTACTAACAAAATTACGTCTGCCGCACAGCATTCTTCCATCTTATATCTCAAAAATACGCCATCTGCATCAGATGCAGAAAAGCTTATCCATGCTTTTATGACCTCTAGAATAGACTACTGTAACTCGTTACTCGGGGGATGCCATGCAAATCAGGTAAACAAGCTACAGCTGGTTCAAAACTCCGCCGCAAGAGTGCTTACCCGATCTAAAAAGTATGACCACATTAGTCCAATTATGGCATCTTTACACTGGCTACCAGTTAAATCTTGCATACAATTTAAAATATTACTAATCACCTACAAAGCCTTAAATGGCCTAGCGCCCTCGTATATTAAAGAACTACTATCAGAATACAATCCATCACGTAAACTGCGCTCACAAAATTCTGGTCACTTAATTATCCCTAGAATATCAAAAGTGTCTAAAGGTGGTAGATCCTTTTCCTACTTAGCCCCTAAGCTCTGGAATGATTTACCAAATAATGTTCGAGTATCAGACACAGTCGATCAATTTAAATCTAAACTTAAGACATTCTTCTTTAACTCTTTCACCGCCAGCGTTTTTTTAAAAAGTTGCCAGCCAGCGCCAGCGTTTTTCAT
Organism: Misgurnus anguillicaudatus; assembly: GCF_027580225.2. Lineage (NCBI taxonomy): Eukaryota > Metazoa > Chordata > Actinopteri > Cypriniformes > Cobitidae > Misgurnus > Misgurnus anguillicaudatus. The sequence continues at coordinate 2,845,162 of NW_027395277.1, read as the reverse complement.
GATTTTCACCAAAGTTTAATGCCTTCCAGAAAATGTTCTTCTTTGAATATATAAACATACAATATACCAAATGAAAGAACAGACCCTCTGCTTTCAAACAAAAAAAAACGTTTCTTCCTACCTTCAGTGGTTCTTTTGTAATCAGCTTTTGAATATGGGTAGGTTTCTGCAAAAACACCACATTTTGAGCAAAAAGCTGAGATAATTCCATTTTTGTGACGGACTTTTCATAGAGATCCCATTCAGAGCGATCTTTAAAACAGACACGGACATGCAGCTGCTTGCCATAGGGCAATACTTCCGGGTTAAAAAAGTTGCGGAAGTGCGCCACCTGGTGGATAATAGAGGTATTGCGGAAAGACGGAAAATCTCGGCAATGGCGGGGAAAGAGTTAACAAATCATTCACATAAAATGTCCAGTAAATGTACTTTTCCTGCAGTAGTTATTTTGTCTAGAGCAAAAGCACTCACATACCTCATATGGGTAATATGCTATTGCCGCAATAGTTAGCCTGTCTGGAACCGAGCTGACTTAAACCACTATGATGTATGACACTTGCATTACATGCGAACGGCCCCTACGCTAATAGAACTCTGTTTTTGTCTCCCTGTCTCTTCCTCGACCCCGAGGACAATGAGACAAACCCAGTTCCTGTTGCTGTGAAGGTCATTGCACCACTAATCTACTGGCTGTCCTTCAACATGATGACCAGCCGATGCCCGACCAACGACCACCGGCTAAACCAGTTTAATCCGCTTACCCGCCTCCTATCCCTACCGTATATATATATATATATATATATATATATATATATATATATATATATATATATATATATATATATATATATATATATATATATATATATATATATATACAGTATATATATATATATATATATATATATATATATATATATATATATATAATTTCCTCCCAAGGGTTTTTGTCCTTCTAGGAGTTTTTCCCATTGGGTTTTTCCTAGGGGTTTTTTTCGTCCCAGGGAGAGTCAGCCAACTTTGGCTTAATTTAGCACTTTACTGTATAGGTTACATTATTAATATGCTCTTATATATCTCTACTTCTTATATTATCTATTGATTTTCTGTGTTCTCCCCTATATCTACTCATGTAAAGCTGCTTTGGAACAATTAACACTTGTGAAAAGCGCTATATAAATTAAATTAAATTGAATTGAATTGAATATGCATATCACATTCTTTAAGCAAAAAGAAGGTCCTGCCCTTCCCAACAGCTGACCCACTAGAGATTGCCCAGTCGTTCTGTACCTTCTCTGATGTCACACAGGAGGAAGTAGAGGAGATCATCAAAACAATTAAGCCGTCCACATGTGCACTGGACCCTTTCCCTTCAACCCTGCTGAAGGCAAACATCTCTGCTATCTCTCCGTTTATCACTAAAATCATAAACCACTCACTACAGGCCGGCCATATCCCATCTGCATTAAAAACAGCTGTCATCAGGCCTCTATTCAAAAAACTCACCCTGGATCCAGAAGTTCTCTCCAATTACAGGCCAATATCCAATCTTTCATTCCTATCAAAGGTTCTGGAAAAAATTGTTGCAGCACAACTTCATGATCACCTCAAATACAATAATCTGCATGAAAAATTTCAGTCTGGTTTCCATCCTGGCCATAGCACAGAAACAGCTCTGGTCAGAGTCACCAATGACCTCATGATGGCAGCAGATACTGGTTCCCCATCACTAGTCATCCTCCTGGACCTCACAGCTGCTTTTGATACAGTAGATCACAAAATCCTTCTCCACCGCCTGCAATACACCATTGGACTCTCAAAAAACGTTCACAACTGGTTCACTTCTTACCTGACCGACAGAACGGAGCATGTCGCCTTGGGCAAAGCCAAGTCGGACACCCACAGTGTCACCTGCGGTGTTCCTCAGGGCTCTGTGCTTGGCCCCACACTCTTTTCCATCTACATGCTCCCCCTCGGCGATATCATTAGCAGACATGGTCTAACATTTCATTCCTATGCGGTTGACACACAGCTCTACCTTAAGATAGCCCCTACCTCTTCTGCTCCCCTGCCAACAACCACACTGACCACCTGCCTGGAGAAGATAGAGGCGTGGATGAAGCTCAATTTCCTTCATCTAAACGGCTCCAAAACAGAAGCCATCCTTGTTGGCACATCACATCAGCTTCGCTCATCCACCATCACTAATATCACTTTTTTCTGGACAAACCATCTCCTTCTCCACATATGTTACCAACTTGGGTGTTAAAATGGATCCTCCTCCCTCACCCTAGCAGATGCAGAGAAGCTCGTCCATGCCTTTGTCTCATCCAGGCTGGACTACTGCAATGCACTCCTCATCGGGATCTCTGGTAAGAGTATTCAGAGGCTTCAAAATATACCGAATAGCACTGCCAGGATCCTGATGAGGGTGCGTAAGCATGACCACATCACTCCTATTTTGAAATCCCTTCACTGGCTCCCTGTCCCACTCAGAATTGAGTATAAGGTCTCCCTTCTCACTCACCAGTGTATCTACGGACATGCCCCCCTCTATCTAAAAGAACTTCTCGCCCCCCAGACCTCCTCACGCACCCGGTCAGCAACCTCTTCAAATCCCCAGAACTAAGCTCTGCAGCATGGGTGACAGGGCCTTCTCATCGGCTGCCCCCAGGTTGTGGAACGCTCTCCCTGACCATCTGAGGGCTCCACAGACTATAGATGTTTTTAAAAAAAACTTAAAAACATTTCTTTTTAAAAAAGCTTTCCTTTAAACTGCTTTTTATATATTTAAATTTTTGCTTCTGGTTACTTTAAACTGTTTTAGATTGTTTTTAGACTGTTATTCTGTAGCACTTTGAGATTGTTAAATATAAAGTGCAATACAAATAAAATGTATTATTATTATTATTAAATGTTTAAAGGTCACCTCAGGGTTTCCCGCAGCACTTTTCAGTTTGGGCGGCCCACCTAAGCTGGGAAACCCTACCGCCTTAACTAGGTCGTTCAAAAAATAATAATTGCTGCAAAAAAGGCTGTCAAGTGCATCTCTGAGAATAGCATGGATGCTCTTCATACCACGAGCATGCATGCGCGTCACATGGCCGAAATGAAATAAAGACGTGGTCCGTCATGTCTGGAGGATAGCCAGTTTATAAAACGCGTGTCCGTGAGAACTGTAATGTTTTGGGTTTATTTAAACCTGTTATTGTACTTGTCTATAGTTCTTGCAAATTTTAAAGTAAGTTAACTGGTGGTTTTGTTGTTTGAGCAACCTGCTAGCTAGGTTTCATGTGCCTGTTGATTAGATATAATTGTTGAGCGCTCTGCTCACGTTATTTATGTGCATTATTTACATGCTACAGTAGCTACACTCCTTTAAGATAATGTAATTAATAGTGGGAAATAATCCGTTTTTACAATTTTTGCGCTATCTATCATCGTTCGCCAGACGTTCTACAACATCTGCTTTAGTTTGTGTTTATTAAATGTCAGAACCCGTCTGAAATAATGTGCTACATATTACATCTAGTCTTTGTGTTCGGGGTCCTGGCAGTACCATGTTTTATGTGGTAAATGCGTGGTTTTTGTATTGAATTATCTGACCACGCATTTCCCGGGTCTCGTCACTTTTTACCCGCTCCCTTACTTGTCATTGATTTCAGCTGTGTCCCTCATTAGTTCTCCCTATTTATTGTCCTTGTGTTTGATGTTCTGTGCGCGTTCGTCTTGTTACTATCCTTGTCGTGTTCCTCAGTCGTGCATCTGTGAGTATTAAGAATGTTTAGTCTAGTTTGTTATGTGTAGTGTATTGTTGTTTATGTTTAGTTTTATGTTAGTTTAGTGTTGCGTTATCCTGTCTTGTTTTGCCCCCTTGTGGGTTTTGTTTTCCCTGTTTTGTATAATAAATTATTCATTTTAGTCCTGTCTGCATTTGGGTTCATTTCCTTGTTAAACCTTCACATTAACCCTTTAGTTTCACTTCATCACACAGCTATTCCCGTTAGAGGTAAAAACATTAAATTCATTAATAATCTAGTATGTGTTAATTTTCTGTCATAGTTTCTTCAAAATTAAGTTTTATTTGAGTGTTTTAAATAAAAATATTTTAATTTTCATCATTACTCGTACTACCCCTTTGATTGTCACGCCACCCGGCCCCGCCCAACCCTACCACCTTAACAAGCACATTTTCTGCGGGAAACCCTGCACCTATGGGAATATTTTAAGATGTAATTTTAGTCTCAGTCATCCCCAAATTGGGTTTGTGAAGTTTCACCATATTAAAAAGGTAAAATTTTGGTTGTGCCGTTTTTGCGTGACCCTCTTTAATTGCAGATGAACAGCTGCTCTCCTCCCTGCTTACTGTTATCAATACCAAACATACACCATTTATGATAAGACAATCAACACATTTCATTCTTCTTAATGAATGTGTGGTTATTAATTATGTAAAGATTTTTTTTATAAAAATTTTGAACCCAAGTTAAAATAACCACTTTAATATTAAACATAAAAACTTCTTTGAACCTTTTGTGCAGTTAAAAAGCTCAACCCTTGCTTTTGATGTTTTAATTTTTGGTTTTTCTTTACCACATTAGTTGTCAGAGCAAAATTTATAAATGGCAACTAACCTTTTATCTTTCCATTTAGACTGTGAAACTTTATTATCTCCTTTGCCTGTTCGTGAAAGAAGAAAATGAAGCAATTACTTCAACGTAATAAAAACTTAAAATGCAAAATATATATTTATATAATGTAAATCATATTTCAAGTCTGGAAATTATTATTACCCGTATAACACATACCTTTGCCTTCATTCTTTTCATTTTCTCTATCCATTTTCTTCTCCTCAGCTATTTTGCAAAGACAAAATGTTCTCACACTTAAATGGATCTGTCAATCATATCTTACACGATGGTATTCCTCACAGACAGTACATGAAAGTGCCGACATGTAAACATATTTAATCAGTTTAAAATATACTTTTGACCATTATAAAAATGTAAAAAAATATTGTTATAAACAATAATTTACAACATCAGTCGCAATGCTTGTGGCTGTCACAGTGCTGTCATGCAAGTGTTAAATGCCCCGTGCACATGTACACCCTGCATATGTTAACTGTCAACACCTCAACAGTCAGTTCCAGCGATTAACATTTAAATCTCAATATAAAGTTGTTGTAACGGACTAGAAACCATTTAAATTATTTCAAAAACACAATTTGAACAAATCAATCTTCCTTCGCGACAACAATCAATATTTTCTTTGACTTACCTCCACGTTACAGTCCACACCGACCACACCAGAGTCGTATAATAAGAGAGTTACGAGACTTACATAGACGTCCGTTGGAAGATTGGAATGTGGAAGTAGCAGCGTGTCACGTAATAAACCTGTAGTTCCAAACGCAGCACTGAAGCCCATTCATTTTAATAGCACCTGCTGGTAAATCTATGAAATTACTGTTTCTCTTTACATTTTCAAGTAGGGGGAGGCTGCAGACCTGGAGCCGGTAGATCTACGCCCCTGGCAGTTTTACGCCCCTGACAGTTTTACGCCCCTGTTGTTCCTCATGCGTCCAGTAGGGGGAGGCTGTATATTAGTATATGAGCCTAGTCATATATCAGAACTGTATGATAGCAGCAGACCTTCTTGAAGCGATACGAATTGACCCCTGGAATTTTAGAAAAGTTACATTGTGTTTGTCTTCATAAAATGCTATGTAGGACATGTTTTGTAGCTGTATGCAGGGGCGTCGGACTGGGGGTAAAACCAGTACTGATTACCAGGGCCCCAAGGGGAGAGAGGGCCCTTGAAAGTCTGGAATATATTTTATTTTACCTGGATATTTTCATTTCTTATTTTAATTTTATAATGTCAAATGAAATGTAAAGTTAGTGTATTTGCTGAATAACTGTTTGAATATAGTTTTTACTTATACAAAATATCTAAAGTCTCACGGTCCCACCCCTTCCTAATGCACCAAATGGTTTAGTCCATCTGCACGCGCATTTTGTTTGTAGTTGTGCGTCTGGTAGAGCGCAAACTTCTGCGTGCGGTTGAAATGTCTTTGTCAAAGAAAGCTAAATTGGGCCACCAAAACAGAAAGAAAAGACAGTAGAAGAAATAAACAAACTTCCTACTATACTAGTTCGCTACATTTTTTAAATCATATCCGTTATAAGAATATTTTTTAAAAATGCAAGGTAATCACGGATGAATGATGATTGATTGATGGGCGGGGAACGCGCTAAACTCACAAAAAGAACCATGGAGACGGACGAGACAGGCACGCGCTAATGCAGACCCTCAATTAATTTCTTATGAAAGAAACCTCTGGCCATATTTAGGCGACCACTTTCCTCTGACGTGAAGCGAGTGTTTCATTCCTATGTAAGGTAGGATTTATGCTTATGAGAACGGAATTGTGGACCGGGGTTTTATCGCTCATTTGCACGACGCGTTTTTAATACCATGCGCATTATCTTCCGATGTCAATCAGCTTTGCATCAAGTCAACCACAACTTAAGAACGTCCTTGAATGCGCAGGTCATTAGACATTGGAGAGAGAGAGAGAAATAAGAATAAAGGTCTTACATCAGGTACCCAGGTCAGGGAAGTTAGATAAAAGACAATAAGGATGAAAGTATATAGCCATGCACTCATCTCATGATATGCTCATTTAAACTATAACAATGTTACCAGCAATACATCAATTACAACCTTACTATAGTGATTGTATTTACTAGCTGCTGACCTCATATTATTTTTGCTTTGAAAGTGCATACTCACCTGTAAAAATCATTAAACTATTCCATAAATGTTTCTTAGTTATATAAAAGCTTTTACTTTATTAACTTTTTGCTATTGCACTTTAATTGTAAAGATATTCCTACAATTAAAAACAACTAGTTTGAGATTTATATTCCCTTGTCGTTTTTGAACTAGAATTCTCCACTTCTTCCCGCTGTAAAAAAGTAACTTTTACTCTGAGTAAAGTTAAAGTGACTTACTTTTTACTTTTACTTGAGTAGATTTTTAGACAAGTAACTTTACTTTTACTACTTAAGTAAAATATTATTAAAGTAACTTTACTTTTACTTAAGTAGAATATCTTATTACTCTTTCCACCTCTGGCTTAACTGTTTGAATTTTCCTGGCTGCGATTGTTAGTGCTAAAATGAACTGAGACAACCCATTGAAAAAGTAGAATATACACTTTCAGATGATAATTTGGTCATAGACTACATGCAAATTGAGTTGAAAGGCTAAATAAATAAACTGTATACTAACAGCTGTTTGCATACAAAACAATAGCCTCATTTGAAAAAATGTTTAATTTTAAATGAATAGGCTATAGTATGCAAGCAATAGCATTTGTTTCATTTTGCCTTTTTTCCAGATAAAATGACTAGTGATACATGTTTTGTTCGTCTTTTAATATGAATGGAGCTTTTTGTTAATGTACAAATGTATACTAAAATGGCATATTTAAGATTTAATTTATGCCTTAAAGTAATAAAGCATAATAAAAAAAAAAGTTCTAAAATTTAATGTCTTGTTACTTCAGCAAAATAAAATATGTCTGAATCAAGTCTTGTTTGGTTATCATACAGTTTGTTCATGTAGTGATTAGAAAACTATATGGAAAAATGGGGGGCCCATCAGGACTGCCTATGCATAGGGCCCGGGACCTTGTGCTACGCCCCTGGCTGTATGACGACCTATTGTGAATTGTACAGCAGATATTTCATTTAGGATCCATATCCTAAACAGTACTTTTTTTATGCTAAAGGCCTAAATATGGTTAATATCTGAATGTAACTTAGGCTAATATAAATTCACAACATCATATATCAGTCAGTCTCTTGTATATAAAAACAGTTTATAAATAAATATAATAATAAAAAAAATAATAGTTAAGTGTGACGTCATCATGCGCCGCTTCCGGGTCTAATCGATTTCAAATGCCACAGGAAACATGCTAATATACACTCGTATCATAATGCAAAACTATTTAAACCCATGATCCTTATTTTTATCCCCAATAATAAAAACCAAGATGACCAGACCAGGACTTTATGGATTTTTTTACTGTCTGTGGTTCCGTAGTGTGCAGACTGCAGTGTACACTAAGTTTATACAATTTTCGTTTATGTGTAATATTAATAAATAGTGCTCATAAACGGTTGTTTAAATAGGCTAGTATCCTAGTTGTATTTCCCGCTCCCACTACTGGACTCATGAGGAGCAACAGGGGCGCAAAACTGCCAGGGGCGTACACTCTATAAAACAAACGGTGCTATATAGCACCAAAACTGTTGCTTTGGATCGTAACCATAGAAGAACCATTTTAAGTGCCATATAGCACCGGTGAAGCACCTGTGTAGAACCATATAGTGCTTTGTAGAACCATATGTGGTGCTATAGTGGTGCTATATGGCCCATATATGGTTCTACACAGGTGCTTCACCGGTGCTATATGGCACTAAAAAATTTTCTTCTATGATTACGATCCAAAGCAACTGTTTTGGTGCTATATAGCACCGTTTGTTTTTTAGAGTGTATTAATTCTTGTTAATAGAAGTTAATGTCAATACAGTTATTCATATTAATTCATGGCGCATTAATTACAGTTTTTCTTAGTTGTTTTGGAGCTTAAAATATATGCGTGCATTATGTGATGCCCAGCAAAAGCCTGTAACTTGTTCAAAATCCTTTGTTCATCTCTCAAAAGTAATTTTGTACTTCAGTGAAGATGTCAGTGCCATCAAAATAGCAAATCCGTGTGTCATTGTTCAGGAACAAGACAGTCAAAATGTTTAGTCATGTTGTCAATATACCAAGTGTACCTACACAATTATAAGTGTCAGTATATTCTGATGTAAACTGTGATGAATTCACCTTTTTACCATTTTTAATGCTAAATTGTATATTGGACAATTATTATAACCCACGCTGACACCGGGAGAACATGCAAACCCCACACAGAAAGACCACCTGACCTAACCGGGGCTCGAACCGCTGACCTTTTTGCTGCCGTTTGACTCTCATTATAAAGGTAAGTATATACCTATAAAGGTTTATATACTTATCAGTATTTTATACATGTAAAAAAATTACATTACAATCACTTCAAACACACACAGAAGACTTAGTAAGACTGAAAAAAATCCTTTAATAGTTCAAGTTTATTGGTTAGTTAAGTGGTCACATTTGACAGTTTAGGCTAAAAAAATTCCAATGAAGTTCAACACCCAACTTTTAAAGGAGAGAGTTACGACAGCACGAGTTCAAAATGCTTCAGCGTCACGTGATTCATGTTGACTTCAGATACTTCCAGAAAGTTGATAGCAGGCCAATCAAAAACACTGAATTAGAGGCAACAAGCTTTAATTTTTGGATCAAAAAATGCATCGATGTACAATATTTATATAACACACCGATATGTGTATGTACACAGCAAAACCCTCATTGTTAAATTAACACTCTTCAGACAAGGCTTAGCTAAAGCCAGGACTAGACCTTAGTTAAATTAAGATGATGCCTTTGAAAAAGATGCTACTTGTGTGGGAGACAAATCAATGCCACTGGCATATTTTAAGATCTGTATGTGCAAGTTATTTTCAGTTGAGATAACTCAAATAAATGTCTTAATCTAGGACTATCCTTTAAAGGTACCCCGATTATCCAGACTTGTACGCTTTAATACTTTATATTTGCCTTCAACTACTAAAATTCATTGATAGAAACACAATAATATGAATTACTTTAAAAACCCCAACATGTAATACTCATTTTAATCTATTTGGACTAATTTTGAATGGCCATCAGGCTGGTTTTGTTTCGCGGATCTGGCAACCCTGTTTATAATCACATAATTTTATAATCTACTGATTGAAGACTTGTTTATTATGTAGTGAAAACTATTCATAAGCTGTGTCCCAAATGACATACTATACACTATGCACTTAAACTACGCACTATGTACTCACCCATCTAGTGTATGAATTTTAGAAGAGTCCTATTATTTCAAATAAAATAACACTTAATGGTTTTGTACTAACCAGAAATGTAAGCGTTTCCCTGATGACATCAAATTCATACCCGTAGTACAAATTTGCAAGTCAATGAATATCAATTTGTACACTGTTCTTGTAATATCATTGTTATTTATTTTGTTCAACATGACTTCAGTAAGCATCAGACTGTCTTCGCCCCGCCTCTCTTTCGGCATGTAAGCAAACCCATACGGCAAAAATATATGTTAAAACATATTTCAAAATATACAGAAAATGGCAAAAAAAATTTGCTGAAATATATTTACAAAATTATTATTTTTTGTATTTTTTAAAATGTAATTTAAAAATAAATGTATTTTTAAAGCATTTATATTCACATCGCATGGGAGAAAAGTTTTGAAAATGTTAAAATTAATTACATATTTAACTGCAAAAATATACTGATAATTTTATATATTTTAAACATATTTATACATTTTATAAAAAAAATTATATTTTGGCCAGGAACAATATATTTTTTTGCTGTATAGGTTGTAAAATTGCCCCTGAAATACATTTTAAAATTTATGTTAATGTATGAAGGTTAAAACGAAATGTATTTTCAAATTAAAATATATATTAAAATAAGCTTTGCTTTTTACAAAATATATTTAGCATATATTTAACCTCCTAAGACCTGAGCTTTGGTTTGTCTTTTTTCAGATTTCTTTCAGATATTTTGGGGTTAGGAAGAACCAATAAATATAAAAACCAAATATTTTTCTTTGATCACGAAGCAGTGTATTTGTCCATGTTTGTGTAGGTTCCAATTACACAGAATTAAGTGTTATGGTGCAAACAACCAAAAAATGTGATGTCTACGTATGTGGACATCCAGGTCTTAGGAGTTTAAAACATATTTTTGGCCAGAGAAATGTATTTTTTTGTCGTATGGGAAGCCGCGACTGTTGATTGAATTAAGTGCCCAGCGTTGCACACTTAGAGTGCATCATCCACATACTTAAATTACACTTTATTTTTGGGTATTTTTAGTGTGAACACTACTTACTTACTTACTATTTATACTAGAAAATGGCTTAGAATAGTGCATAAGTGTGTGATTTGAGACGCCCCTTTCAAGTCCTATTAGATAATCAAAATATTGTCAGTGTATTAAAACTTTCAGGAAAATTTTTTAAAACCTTTCAAAATAAGAGACTTCATCCTATTGACAACGAAACCAGTGCTATAGTGAATTATGTTGTATTTTTATATTGTATATTAATGTTGAGTGTTTCTGCATTAAGTTCTAGATGAGAGTTGAGTTGCCGTGACAACCGTGACGCATCATCAGTCAACAAAGAGCAACACCAAACTCTCATCTCTCTCAACTCTTCTCTTTTATTGTAAAAGGTTAGTAAAAATTATTACATTTCAAAGAAAAAACATTGTAATTCACACGCTTTAATATAAAAGTAAAGTTTTTATCGAATATTTGGTAACATTTTAACATTAACATTAATAAATCCATCAACTAACATGAACAAACAATCAACTATATAGTTTTTCAGCATGTATTAATTCTTGTGAATGTTAGTTAATATCAATACAGTTATTCATGTTAGTTCCTGGTGCATTAATTACAGTTTTTCTCAGTTGTTTTGAAGCTTAAAATCAAAACAATCTGTATAAAAATTATGGATGTCCTGCAAAAGCCTGTAACTTGTTCAAAATCCTTTTTTCATCTCTCAAAAGTAATTTTTACATCAGTGAACATGTAAGTGCCATCAAAATAGCAAATCCGTGTGTCATTGTTCATGAACAAGACGGTCAAAATGTTTAGTCATGTTGTCAATATACCAAGTGTACCTACACAATTATAAGTGTCAGTATTTTGTGATGTAAACTGTGATGAATTCACCTTTTTATCATTTTGAATGCTAAATTGTATATTGGACAATTATTATAATAATCTGCATGATAAAAATTTTATTTCTAATCTGAGAAATGCTCCAAAGAGACTGAGAAAAACTGTAATAAGTAAAAAATGTATTATATACAGTCATGTGACGAAGACAAATGCAATTTGTCATCTCCAGTTCATCTAACCTGCATGTTTTTACCTGTAGGAGGAGACGGGAATACCCGGAGTAAACCCACGCTGACACCGGAAGAACATGCAAACCCCACACAGAAAGCCCACCTGACCTAACTGGGGCTCGAACCGCTGACCTTTTTGCTGCCCTGTTTGACTCTCATTATAAAGGTAAGTGTGCAGTTTTATAGTCTTATCAGTGTTTTATACATGTAAAAAAATTACATTACAATCACTTCAAACACACACAGAAGAAAAATCCATTAATAGTTCAAGTTTATTGGTTAGTTAAGTGGTCACATTTGACAGTTAAGGTTAAAAAAATTCTCTTAAAGGAGAGAGTTACGACAGCACGAGTTCAAAATGCTTCAGCGTCACGTGATTCATGTTGACTTCAGATACTTTCAGAAAGTTGATAGCAGGCCATTCAAAAACACTGAATTAGAGGCAACAAGCTTACATTTTTGGATAAAAATTGCATCGATGTACAATATTTATATAACACACCGATATGTGTATGTACACAGCAAAACCCGCATTGTTAAATTAACACTCTTCAGACAAAGCTTAGCTAAAGCCAGGACTAGACCTTAGTTAAATTAAGATGTTAAAACATCTTTTATAATCATGCCTTAGAAAAAATGCTACTGGTGTATATCTTGAGACAAATCAATGGCACTGGCATATTTTAAGATCTGTATATTTTCAGTTGAGATAACTCAAAAAATGTCTTAGTCTTGGACTATCCTTAAAAGTCACCCCGACTATGAAGACTTGTATGCTTTAATACTTTATATTTGCCTTCAACTACTAAAATTCATTGATAGAAACACAATAATATATTAATTACTTCAAAAAACCCAACATGTAATACTCATTTTATCCTGTCTGGACTAATTTTGAATGGCCATCAGGCTGGTTTTGTTTCACGGATCTGGCAACCCTGTTTATAATCACATAATTTTATAATCTACTTATTGAAGACTTGTTTATCACGTTTATGACCGAAAAGTGCAAATACAAAAAATTAATCAAAGTAATCAATACAACAAATTAAAAACACAAATGCAAATGTCCGGTTAACATGACTCATTCATTGACACGAGGTAAAAAATAGTTTTCTGTGACGCAGAATGATGGCTAAATTTGAACCCACAGTAAGCGCTATACAGGCCATGTTTACTTTAAAGCATCTGTTTTAAAAAGGCATTTTAAAATAAAAATGATCCTCGTCTATACTGGCATTTCAAAAAATATCTTTGTCCACACTATACACGACCATAAAGACATGAAACATGACCATTAACACACACTGAGCATGCGCATAAATGTGTAAAATAACTTATTACTATCGGCAAACATTCATATCTGGATTATTTTGACGGTAACGATACCAGACAATATTTTGAAACCTTCAGAAATTTGTTTGTGAGTCTTATATTATTCTAGCACCCCCCCACAACATATTTGTATTTGTAATGCATCAGTAAGTTGCACGGGGTTTCTTTTAATGTTCTTATTTATTTATATTCACAAAACTTTTCAACGAAACATTGATTCAAATTAAGAGACAAGTAATATGAAATGAAATTCGCAAACTAAACTTAAATTAAACTAAAAAATTATGTCTGACCCTCTCTATTTCTCTCATCATACTGACCTTCGATCCATTACAACATGTTTAAAATTACAGTCTGTATTTCGTAATAGACTAATTGAATTGAAATAAAACATAAACAACATTACAACAATATTCAAACCCAACAATACTCAAACATAAATATAAAACAAACATTCTGTATTAGGATACATTTTAAAAACTGATAAAGCTTTTATTATAGTTGGGTGCACTAAGTTTATAAAAATCACTTTCACACCACAGACAAAATCAACACATTTCAGAGAAGCATGACTTAAGGAGCAACAAGGTATGTGGAATATCTCTATCTATCTATCTATCTATCTATCTATCTATCTATCTATCTATCTATCTATCTATCTATCTATCTATCTATCTATCTATCTATCTATCTATCTATCTATCTATGTATCTATCTATCTATCTATCTATCTATCTATCTATCTATCTATCTATCTATCTATCTATCTATCTATCTAGATACTATCTATCTATCTATCTATCTAGTACTAACACTAGCGGTCAGTCTTAAGTGTCTAACACTTCTTCTTCTCTACAATTCTTTACTATCATTATAATCCAGCCTGATAAGTCCCATTCTAAGTGATTCGTTTATGATTTATCTGGTGCAGTGTCGATAAGCCCCTGTGTTTCTCTGTAAGCTAACACTTGTTAGATGAATCAAAGGCTTCGCTATGGTGAGTTCTCCATAAGGCTTGTACCGCTGAACTGACTCGAGTCTGTTCAGTCGGGGTGCTGTGGTAGTCCACTCTTTCTGCACCTTAGGCAGCAATATGCAGTGTGGCCTCTGCCATCGGGCACTCCAATCGCTAACCATGCCAACTGACATAAGACCCTAGTGGCTGTGCCAGTTGGTGGGTGACACTTTTGAGTGCTGCCCGGTGTGTTAGAGGCGTGACTGTTGAGCAGTCGAGGTGGGGAGGGCAGACGGCCCAGCGCTCTTGGCTGCGTGCTCAGGGAAGCGCCTTGTCTGTGGGTTCCACCTGGGTAGCCTTAAATAGTCAACAAGTGGAGTGAAAGAGATTCACTTTTCTCCCCTCTGTAGCCACTAGAGGCACCAGATGTAAGGTAGCATTCCCTATCCTTCAAAGGTCTATCTATCTATCTATCTATCTATCTATCTATCTATCTATCTATCTATCTATCTATCTATCTATCTATCTATCTATCTATCTATCTATCTATCTATCTATCTATCTATCTATCTCTAGCACAACTAACATGCACATTAAAGCAATACACAAAAAAGATGCTAGAGGCTCGGCCGCGGTGGTCCGGTTTGGCGCCGATGGTGATACAAGAGTCTCTAGCACAAAAAAAGATGCTAGAGGCTTGACCGCGGCTCTGCCGCGGTTAGTCACTAGCACGACTAACATGCAGATTAGAGTAATTCACAAAAAAGATGCTAGAGGCTAACATGCAGAATAAGCAATACACAAAAGAGATGCTAGAGGCTCGGCCGCGGTGGTCCGGTTTGGCGCCGATGGTGATACAAGAGTCTCTAGCACAAAAAAGATGCTAGAGGCTTGACCGCGGCTCTGCCGCGGTTAGTTGCTAGCACGACTAACATGCAGATTAGAGTAATGCATAAAAAAGATGCTAGAGGCTAACATGCAGAATAAAGCAATACACAAAAAAGATGCTAGAGGCTCGGCCGCGGTGGTCCGGTTTGGCGCCGATGGTGATACAAGAGTCTCTAGCACAAAAAAGATGCTAAAGGCTTGACCGCGGCTCTGCCGCGGTTAGTTGCTAGCACGACTAACATGCAGATTAGAGTAATGCACAAAAAAAGATGCTAGAGGCTCGGCCGCGGTGGTCCGGTTTGGCGCCGATGGTGATACAAGAGTCTCTAGCACAAAAAAAGATGCTAAAGGCTTGACCGCGGCTCTGCCGCGGTTAGTCGCTAGCACGACTAACATGCAGATTAGAGTAATGCACAAAAAAGATGCTAGAGGCTAACATGCACATTAAAGCAATACACAAAAAAGCTGCTAGAGGCTCGGCCGCGGTGGTCCGGTTTGGCGCCGATGGTGATACAAGAGTCTCTAGCACAAAAAAAGATGCTAGAGGCTTGACCGCGGCTCTGCCGCGGTTAGTCGCTAGCACGACTAACATGCAGATTAGAGTAATGCACAAAAAAGATGCTAGAGGCTAACATGCACATTAAAGCAATACACAAAAAAGATGCTAGAGGCTCGGCCGCGGTGGTCCGGTTTGGCGCCGATGGTGATACAAGAGTCTCTAGCACAAAAAAAGATGCTAGAGGCTTGACCGCGGCTCTGCCGCGGTTAGTTGCTAGCACGACTAACATGCAGATTAGAGTAATGCACAAAAAAGATGCTAGAGGCTCGGCTGCGGTGGTCCGGTTTGGCGCCGATGGTGATACAAGAGTCTCTAGCACAAAAAAAGATGCTAAAGGCTTGACCGCGGCTCTGCCGCGGTTAGTCGCTAGCACGACTAACATGCAGATTAGAGTAATGCACAAAAAAGATGCTAGAGGCTAACATGCACATTAAAGCAATACACAAAAAAGATGCTAGAGGCTCGGCCGCGGTGGTCCGGTTTGGCGCCGATGGTGATACACGAGTCTCTAGCACAAAAAAAGATGCTAGAGGCTTGACCGCGGTTTGGCGCCGATGGTGATACAAGAGTCTCTAGCACAAAAAAAGATGCTAAAGGCTTGACCGCGGCTCTGCCGCGGTTAGTCGCTAGCACGACTAACATGCAGATTAGAGTAATGCACAAAAAAGATGCTAGAGGCTAACATGCACATTAAAGCAACACACAAAAAAGATGCTAGAGGCTCGGCCGCGGTGGTCCGGTTTGGCGCCGATGGTGATACAAGAGTCTCTAGCACAAAAAAATGCTAGAGGCTTGACCGCGGCTCTGCCGCGGTTAGTTGCTAGCACGACTAACATGCAGATTAGAGTAATGCACAAAAAAAGATGCTAGAGGCTCGGCCGCGGTGGTCCGGTTTGGCGCCGATGGTGATACAAGAGTCTCTAGCACAAAAAAAGATGCTAGAGGCTTGACCGCGGCTCTGCCGCGGTTAGTCGCTAGCACGACTAACATGCAGATTAGAGTAATGCACAAAAAAGATGCTAGAGGCTAACATCCACATTAAAGCAATACACAAAAAAGATGCTAGAGGCTCGGCCGCGGTGGTCCGGTTTGGCGCCAATGGTGATACAAGAGTCTCTAGCACAAAAAAAGATGCTAGAGGCTTGACCGCAGCTCTGCCGCGGTTAGTTGCTAGCACGACTAACATGCAGATTAGAGTAATGCACAAAAAAGATGCTAGAGGCTAACATGCACATTAAAGCAACACACAAAAAAGATGCTAGAGGCTTGGCCGCGGTGGTCCGGTTTGGCGCCGATGGTGATACAAGAGTCTCTAGCACAAAAAAAATGCTAGAGGCTTGACCGCGGCTCTGCCGTGGTTAGTTGCTAGCACGACTAACATGCAGATTAGAGTAATGCACAAAAAAAGATGCTAGAGGCTCGGCCGCGGTGGTCCGGTTTGGCGCCGATGGTGATACAAGAGTCTCTAGCACAAAAAAAAATGCTAGAGGCTTGACCGCGGCTCTGCCGTGGTTAGTTGCTAGCACGACTAACATGCAGATTAGAGTAATGCACAAAAAAAGATGCTAGAGGCTAACATGCAGATTAAAGCAATACACAAAAAAGATGCTAGAGGCTCGGCCACGGTACTCCAAGACGGCGGCCATGATGGCGGCCACTGTGGCAGGAGTCTCTAGCACGACTTAAATGCAGATTAAAGCAATGGGCGAAAAATACGCTAGAGGCTCGGCTGCGGTACTCCATGACGGCGGCCACGGTGACAGGAGTCTCTAGCACAACTGAAATACAGACTCAACAAATCTGCAAAGAAGACGCTAC
>NW_027395277.1:2672500-2822500 GCF_027580225.2 Misgurnus anguillicaudatus | reverse complement strand
TATGCTTTACTCTTACATTTTATAAACATGTTTCTCCCAAATGTCTGTTTTCTTTCACTAACATATATATATATATATATATATATATATGGTATAACCCATGCTATACATTATAGTCTTTATAATATTAACCTTTATGACACATTGACACATATATTCTTATACCATATCGTATATAATACATAAACCGTAATTTTATTAAATAATAAAATTACAAGCTATTGTAATTTGCAAATATCATTAAATCTAATGGTCCAATTACAAACTTATAGAAACTTAACTGTTTTCTTGCTCACTAGTGCCAAATGTACATGTTATCTGTTTTTTTAGGTATTTAGGGTCTGTCACATACATTGTACAATGCAAAAAAATATTTTCAAGTAAAAATATCTGAAAATTCTTAAATTAAGATGCTTTTTCTTGATGAGCAAAACGAAGATAAGTCTAGTTTTAAGACCAAAAACATCAAATTTATGTGATTTTGTGCATAAAACAAGCAAAAAAATCTGCCAATGGGGTAAGCAAAAAAATCTTGAAAATTTTCTTAAACACTAAATTTAAGAAAAATGCAAGAAAAATTTGCTTACCCCATTGGCAGATTTTTTTGCTTGTTTTGTGCACAAAATCACTTAAGTTAAATTTGAACTTTTTGGTCTAAATACTAGACTTATTTTTTTTGGGTCGTTTTGCTCATCAAGAAAAAGCATCTTTATTTAAGAATTTTTAGATATTTTTACTGAAAACAAGACAAAAATACTAAGACAGTTTTTTCTTGAAAATATTTTCTTGCAGTGTAGCTTACATTATAAAACATTTTTTTCTTTTGTATGATTAATATGATACTGTCTTTTAATGCCAACTTGCTAAATGCCTTTTTAAAAGTATATACTGTTTAAATAGACTTTTAGTCTGGCTAATTTACTTAATTTACATGTAGTATCACAAAAAATTTATTTGAAAGGCATACTCGCTAAAAAACAATATTAATTTAATGACGCAAATACATTCTGCTGACATTTTTTTCAATTTTGAAAGCAGTTCTGTATGGTAGTGCTATGAATATGGTAAGTCTGTAATATAAGATTGTTTTGTGGTTGAGTCAATAAAAGCAGTCAAAAGCTGGACTTGTACTGTAATATAATTCTGCATTGCCGTTTATTTTTGCCTTTAAATTTGAAGGACTTTTATTTTGAAAGTGCATACAGATATTCACAAACGCGCGTTTCTCCTCAGCTTGCCGTAGCTGCGATCAGCTGAACTGTATTTGCGGAAGTTTTCTCGTTATTGCCGGTTGAAATTAAACACATCTATCTTTTCTTACAGCTCTTTTACAGATAAAGTATGGATTTTAACTCTGAGTCTATTAAGAAAATCCTGTCAAAGGTTGGTTTCGCGTTTTAACAAAGAATGAGTCTTAAATAGTTGAAATGAATAAGGTGTTGTTGAATACTGGTTAAACCTGTTTGATAGTTCAGTCATTGTATAAAAAACACAAATCTTTTAAATATTTTTACTTAAATATGTGTTTTGTACTTTACTAGTATAAATTTCGAGATGTCGCTATTGAAGAGCTACAGAAAGTCTCTCGCCTTCACCCTGACATGATAGTTAAACATGAGACATACAGTGAGTCATTCTGATACACATCATGATTTACTTTATTGTTTATGTGATGTTATCGGCATTATTTTTTTATAATGTTATTGTATTTATATATGTGGTTATATTTTACAGCATTTACGGACAGTTCACAGAAAGATCTGCTTAAGATAATTGGAAACATCCCTATTAGATACCAGGGTAAAACTCTCCTAAACCACCTTTTTCCCAAAGAACAAATGTCCCAGTTAAAACCTAATGATGTTGATTTTAAATAACCCTTATGTGTCAGTATATGACTGATTTTGTGTTTACAGGACACTCATATAACCTGCCTATCCTGCTTTGGCTCTTGGATTCTTTTCCCTTCACGCCTCCCATCTGCTTCCTGCGACCAACCTCCAACATGGTCATACGAGAGGGAAAACACGTGGATTCAAAGGGAAGAATATACCTGCCGGGCTTACATAACTGGGATCATGTAAGAGATCTTCATTGTAATGATTCATATTGAAAATAGGTTGAATAGATTCAATTGGTTCACTTTAAAGGAACAAGCAGAATTTATTTAATCCTTCGAGATATAAAAAGTTAAACGTGGTATCTTCCCAGTCCAATATATATGTGACCCTGGACTACAAAACCTAAGGGTCATACGGGTCAACTTTTTGCAACTGAGATAATCTGAAAGATGAATAAATAAACTTGCCATTGTTGTATTGGTTAAGAAATAAGCTTTTCATTAGTTTGATGGTAGTATAGGACAACATTTGGCCGATATTTGAAAATGATTGAGTATTGAGAAAACCGCCTTTTAAAGTTGTCCAAATGAAGTCCTTAGCAACACATATTAGTAAGGATAAATACATTTTTGATTTATTTACGGTAGGAAATGTACAAAATATCTTCATGGATCATGATTTTTACTTGGGCTGTCAAACGATTAATCGTGAATCATCGCTTTCATAAGGATTAATCGTGATTAATCTATAGCAGAATAATGGTTTTTGTTTACATCATATATATGTGTGAACTGTATACATATGAACTTTGTATAGATAAATGCTCACACATGCATGTATATATTCAAGAGATGTTTACATGTGAAGAGTTTCGTTACAAAACGAGATAACTCAAGTTTTTTTTTAATTTTTCAGAAATCTCGTTTTTAGGTTGTGCATTCCAATTAATATCAATTCAACTGCAGTTGGTTTGTTTTGATTTAAACCTTCATAATAAAAAAAAAATACAGCTAAGTATCATCATAAAACAAAATAATAACATGATAACATAATAATAAACATGTATTGTTAAAAATGGAGTTATCTCGTTTTGCAACGAAACTCTTCATTTGTACATCCATTTGTATATTATGTATAATTTATATTATATATAAATATAAATACTTAATATATAAATATATATAGTTCTTTTATTCTGAACTTTTTTTCTTAAATTTTATTCTGCTATAGATTAATAATGATTAATCGTTATGCATCCCTAATCGCATACAAAATAAAAGTTTGTGTTTGCATAATATATGTGTGTGTCTTATGCGTAATATACATACACATTCATGTATGTACTTAAGAAACATTTACATGTGTGTATATATATTTTTTATATTTTATATTATATATACATTTTTAAAAATTATGTATAAATTTAAGAAAGAAAAAAAAAAAATATATATATATATATATATAGTGAGTATTAAATAAAAATAATAATTACGGACAGGACACACGTATATTATGCAAACACAAACTTTGTATGCGATTAATCGCGATTAATCATGTGACAGCACTAATTTTTACTTAATATCCTAATAATTTTTGGCATAAAAGAAATAAATAACACAATTTTGACCCATGCAATGAATGTATTATTGCTTACAAATATACCTGTTTGACTTAAGACTGATTTTGTGGTCCAGGATCACATATATGTAATATGTAAATGTAAATATATAAATATTAACACACAGCCACCCCACATTTGCATCTAAATGATAACAAGATATTTGGCACAAAAAGTACTAAAATTATTATTTTTTTTTAAAAGTATGATGACCTCTTTTATGTAATAAATAAATCACTCCTTCCTTCATCCAGCAGTATTAAAAGACAGATTTATTGATTTAGAGATCATCAGACTATCCATACGCACACATTTACAAATAAATCATGAATAATAAAACTTTTTAATATGTAAATTTTCTTTATTGTCACCATTGTAGCCCAAGTCATCTGTAAACGGTCTCCTAGCGGAGATGATGGCTAAATTCGAAGAGGAACCTCCCCTGGGCACGAAATCTTCTGGACCTGCTGAAAATCCTAATGATCTACTGGCCTATGTGTCAGATCTCTCGCTTAATGAAGGTTTGTCGCAATGCATTTTCTTTCATTTCCAATTTATGTAACACTTTTAAAGAATTAAAACTCACCTGTCATCTACAGGTGGGAGTCGGCCTGACCAAGCGGTTAAAGTCTCTGTGATTGGTGGGGGAGATTTAGGAGTAGCTACTGTGTTAAGTATAATGGCAAAGGTAACTTTGTTTGTCTGTTTAGATAAAAATAGCATACGAGTAAATGACAACACTTAGTGACTGAGCTGTTTTCCATCACAGAGCAGTGTTGACAAACTGGTTTTGATTGACAGCCCTGAGTGTTCAAACAAAGGAGGCACGACGGATTTGGAGATATTCAATTTACCAAAGGTCGAGGTCTCTAAAGGTGCTTTTATTATTTTTATTATCACATTCATAAGTTTATCATGTAAAGAATAACTGAGCTGTCAATCACATTAATAATGAATCAATGTGCGTTTTTCTCCTTTATTTCATAGACCTGGCAGCTTCGGCAGAGTCTAAGGTGGTGATCGTCACTGCGAACGCCTGGAATGATGAGCAGTCGTATGTTAGTGTGGTTCAAACCAATGTGGACATGTACCGCTCCATCATCCCTCGCCTCGCCCAGCTGAGTCCAAACGCCATTCTGCTTATTGCTTCTCAACCAGGTTAGCACATGTAGAGATGTTTTCAGCGCCTGTTTTGATGAAATCCTGATTTAGAAGGTGTCCAGCATCAGAATTTTTAAAAAGCCCTCAAAACCAATTTTTTGCACATATAAGATTAAGGTCTGAACTTACTATAACCATTATTTAACCAGGATTTAAAAAACTATTTCTTATAGAATTATTTAAATTTTTTAGATTATCATTATCAAAAATTATCATTACCGCAACATGATATTACATTAAATATATGCATTTACAAACTCATGTTTCGGTAATGAGAACTTAAAAGCTGTCTAGGTACTAAGAACTGCTTACCTGGTAGCCATCTTGAGTGTCACAGTCAATTATGTCCCTTCCAAAAAAAAAAGGTTAGTTCCTTGAGGGCTTAAACAATGATTGAAAATTGTTGCGGAGGATGAGAAAATTGGTCTTGGACACATTTATATTTCTTATTATTGTCTCTACATTTACCAATGATCACCAAACACCACATGTTTCTTTAATGTAAATGTTTATAGTATAACATGCACTGAAGCTTTTTATTTTTTAGATTTTTTAATTATAAATTTTCCATGTTAAAGAACCCAAATCCAATCATGGACAAGTTGCGGTAATGACAATTTCCCCTTAAATGTGGACAAAAAAACAACAAAATTGGTTTGTATGATTTCATTTAAAATCATGTGCAAAATAGTACATGAAGAGATGTTTGTAACTGTATGCTTCTTATTTTGATAGCATTTACTTTTTTATCAAAATATTTCATGACACCTCATAAGTCTAATTTTGCGAGAATCACCAACACTTGAGACAATGGTCAGTTGTAGTCAGTCATATTTAAGTCTAACTGACCAATCCAAATCAAGCATTCAGTGTACTTTGTTTGTACCTGCCTTTTGTGCTGACCATGTGTTTTGACTCCTCCCAACAGTGGATGTTATGACACACGTGGCTTGGAGACAAAGTCATCTGCTGCCAAATCAAGTTATCGGGGTGGGCTGTAACCTCGATTCACAAAGGCTGTCTCACATCATCAACATTTCACTACTGGCCAATAACGCAGGCAAGCAGGCATGGGTCATAGGAGAACTTTCAGAAAACAAAGGTGAGTGGATCACAAATTTGTGACAGATTTAAACGTGTCCTTCTGCTTTCTGAAAAGCACAATATTAGCTGTTTTGGGTGTTAAATAATACATATGATTATTCTCTCGGGTTGTATATCAGTGGCGGTGTGGGGTGATGTAAAACCAGGGACTGACCAACTACAAGGATTAACCCCAGTGTCCAACTCCACCAAACCCTTGATGGACAGGTAATGAGTTTCGGGTGATTCTCACAAAATCCAGATTTAGAAGGTGTCCAGCATCAGAATTTTTTAAAAAGCCCTTGAAGCCAAATTTTTGTCCATATAAGATTAAGGTCTGAACTTACTATAACCATTATTTTTAGAGGATTAAAAAATATTTCATATAGAATTATTTACATTTTTTAGATTATCATTATCAATGATCATTACCGCAACATATTACATTAAATATATGCATTTACTAACTCATGTTTCGGTAATGAGAACTAAAAAGGCGCTAGGTACTATAACAAACCAAATTTTAACTTTTATCTGGAGAGAAAAAATAAGAACTGCTTACCTGGTAGCCATCTTGAGTGTCACAGTCAATTATGTCCCAACTATTTTTTTCTTAAAAGTTAGTTCATTGATGGCTTAAACAATGATTTAAAATTGTTGCGGAGGATGAGAAAATTGGTCTTGAACACATTTATATTCCTTATTATTGTCTCTACATTTATTAATGATCACCAAATAGCACATGTTTCTTTACTGTAAACATTTATAGTATAACATGCACTGAAGCTTTTTATTTTTTAGATTTTTTATTATAAATATTTCCATGTCAAAGAACCCAAATCCAGTCATGTTCACGTTGCGGTAATGATAAGTTTCCCTTAAATGTGGAAAAAACAACAAAATTGGTTTGTATGATGTCATTTGAAATCATGTGCAAAATAGTACGTGAAGAGATGTTTGTAACTGTATGCTTCTTATTTTGATAGCATTTACTTTTTTATCAAAATGTTTCATGACACCTCATAAGTCTAATTTCGTGAGAATCACCCAGTCGCAACAATTCAAAGCTATTTATTATATTATCTCAAATGTCATGCAGTCGAGTGTGTTTATTTTAAATATATAGTTTATAATCATAAATTGTGAACTGTGAGGTGTCTGTGTTATGTTCACAGGGCGTTAGAGATGCTGAAGGGCAGAGGTCAGAGGTCATGGTCGGTTGGATTGTCCATTGCTGACATCACTCACAGCATCATAACAGACCAAAAGAAAATACACTCCGTCACAACTTTGGCTGAGGTATGAGACTGTCAACCAACCAGACTTTTTTTAACATGTCAAATAAATCTTTGGTGTCCCCAGAATACGTATGTGAAGTTCTAGCCCAAAATATCATATAGATCATTTATTATATCATGTTAAAATTGGCACTTTATAGGTGTGAGCAAAAATGTGCCGTTTTGGGTGTGTCCTTTAAAATGCAAATGAGCTGATCTCTGCACTAAATGGCAGTGCCGTGGTTGGATAGTGCAGATTAAGGGGTGGTAGTATCCCCTTCTGACATCACAAGGGGAGCCAGATTTCAATTACCTATTTTTTTACATGCTTGTAGAGAACGGTTTACCAAAACTAAGTTACTGGTTTGATCTTTTTCACATTTCCTAGATTGATAGAAGCACTGGGGACACAATTATAGCACAATTATAGTTATCTCGTCAATTAAGAAGAAAAAACATTTGCATTAAAAAGTGTTTCTGAAGAATTTTTATGTTAGTCTGCAATATCACGATTATCCACTAGCTTACCCAATTTATGAAAAAACTGAAGCCAAAACGTTATTTACTCATTTTAAACTCTATGTATGTTTTGATAATCGATCTGAATCTGATCTCTAACAATATTTCTTCACAAAAATGCAATTGTTTCAGCTTTTTGCTACTTTTTTAGTTATATTTAAGAGTTTATAAGCAGAGAAAAAAATTCTTAGTATTATTGTCTTGTTTTCAGTAAAAAATCTAAAAATTCTTAAATTAAGATGCTTTTTCTTGATGAGCAAAACGACGCAAGAAAATAAGTATAGTTTTTCGACCAAAAATATCAAATTTAA
Source organism: Misgurnus anguillicaudatus (assembly GCF_027580225.2). Lineage (NCBI taxonomy): Eukaryota > Metazoa > Chordata > Actinopteri > Cypriniformes > Cobitidae > Misgurnus > Misgurnus anguillicaudatus. Next base: position 2,814,690 of record NW_027395277.1, on the reverse strand, counting down.
GTAATTTTGTGCATAAAACAAGCAAAAAAATCTGCCAATGAGGTAAGCAAAAAATCTTAAAGGAATATTCCATTTTCTTAAAAGAAAAATCCAGATAATTTACTCACCACCATGTCATCCAAAATGTTTTACTTTGTTCATTCAAGAAGAAATTATGTTTTTTGAGGAAAACATTGCAGGATTTTTCTTATTTTAATGGACTTTAATGGACACCAACACTTAACACTTAACTCAACACGTAACAGTTTTTTTCAACGGAGTTTCAAAGGACTATAAATGATCCCAAACGAGGCATAAGGGTCTTATCTAGCAAAACAATTGTCATTTTTGACAAGAAAAATAAAAAATATGCTCTTTTAAACCACAACTTTTCGTCCAGATCCGGTCCAGCGCGACCTAACGTAAATGCGTACTGACGTAGGGAGGTCACGTGTTACAAATATGAAACGCACATTTGCGGACCATTTTAAACAATAAACTGACAAAAAGACATTAATTAGTATCAGTTGACATACAACAACGTCGGAACGGTCCTCTTTCTCAACACTTGTAAACACTGGGGCGGAGTTTCGCGTTCATCTTCTGTGACCTCTTGACGTCATGACGTATTACGTGAGGTTGCGCTGGCGCATCACGACCGGATCTAGACGAGAAATTGTGGTTTAAAAGTGCATATTTTTAAGACCCTTATGCCTCGTTTGGGATCGTTTAGAGGCCTTTGAAACTCCGTTGAAAAAAACTGTTACGTGTTGAGTATTAAATGTTGGTGTCCATTAAAGTCCTTTAAAATGAGAAAAATCCTGCAATGTTTTCTTCAAAAAACATAATTTCTTCTCGACTGAACAAAGAAAGACATCAACATTTTGGATGACATGTTGGTGAGTAAATTATCTGGATTTTTCTTTTAAGAAAATGGAATATTCCTTTCCCATTGGCAGATTTTTTGCTTTTTTCTTTGATAGTAAGTTTTTTCCCCGTTTTGTTTGTTTGTTTGTTTATTGTTTGTTTGAAAGCATAGAGTCTGTTCTTTCATTTGATATATTTGTATGTTTATATATTTTTAGAAGAAACTTTTCCTGGAAGGCATTTTGTAAAAATCACAAATAATGCTGGTGGGGAATGAGTTAAAAATGAAAAAAGTTTAAGGACTATTGGATTCCTTTAAAGTCCCCGTATAATGACGGAAAATAGCAGGCATTGATACACTGTGAATTGATTGGATATAGAAAAGTAGGCGTTTCATTTAGAAATTAAACTCGCAGCAGACTGACATTTGGAGGGGGCGGAGTTAAGGAATGCTCCGCCCAAGCCTTCTAGCTGACGTCATCAGACTTCCGATCTCCACAAGAGGGTGGAAGTACATTTTTTTAGATTTTGATTAATTAAAGTTTATGAAGGCACATAAATAAAAATAATAATAATGACCCGCACAGATTAATCGATTATAATGAACACTACAATATTCCAATACATTTTTTTTTATTTCATGGGGTCTTTAATGGCAAATATCATTACTAAAAATCACTAAACATCTCTAATCTCTTCTTTATTTAAGGGATGGGGTGGAATCGGCTCCAAAGTGTTTCTCAGCTTGCCATGCATCATCGGAGAAAACGGCTCAATCAGAATAGCCGGAGTGTCTTTAGGTCCAGAAGATGAAATGAAGCTGAGGGAAAGTGTAGCAACTCAGGTCAACCTCTTCATGCAACTCAGATTGTAGCTTCATGATGGGACAAGACATTTAGGTCACCTCTACAGATGCTTTCCGTTTTCTCTTCAGCCGATTGCATCTTCTCTCTACCTCCGTTCTTTAATACTCCAGCATCACATAAAGACGGTTTCATCCTTCTGGCACTGACCCTTCACTGTAAAGTGGATTTCTTCCATTCGACAGCAATAGCACTACCTGTGTGTGTGTACTTTGATATGTAAACAGTCATGACAAATCTATTTGTATTTTAAGAACAAGCCGTTCTATTTAAAAGATTACTCCATTTTCATTAAAAATTATTATATACATATATAATTTACTCACCCCCATGTCATCCAAGATGTTTATGTCTGTCTTTCAGTCGAAAAGATATAATTTTTTTAAGCAAAACATTACAGGATTTTTCTCCATATAGTGAACTTTAGAGGACCTCAACGGTTTACACCACTGCAAAAAATGATTTTCAAGAAAAAAAATTCTTAGTATTTTTGTCTTGTTTTCAGTAAAAATATCTAAACATTCTTAAATTAAGATGTATTTTATTGATGAGCAAAATGACCCAAGAAAATAAGTCTTGTGTTTAGACCAAAAATATAAAAATTACAATGATTTTGTGCATAAAACAAGCAAAAAAATGAATTTTACTTGAATTTAGTGTTTAAGAAAAATGTTCAAGATTTTTTTTGCACAAAAAAAAAAAATTTATGCACAAAATCACTTAAATTTGATATTTTTGGTCTAAAAACTAGACTTATTTTCTTGGATCATTTTGCTTATCAAGAAAAAGCATCTTAATTAAAGATTTTTAGATATTTTTACTAACAAGACAATAATACTAAGGATTTTTTTCTTGAAAATATTTTTTTGCAGTGCAGTTTCAATGCAGCTTCTCTAAACGATCTCATCTGAATTTTATCTAGTGAAACAATTGTTGTTTTTGCAAAAAAGTACTTTTTAACCACAACTTCTCGTTTTGCACTAACCGTGTGATGCACCAGCGTGACCTTGCCTATTACGTAATCACGTTGAAAGATCATGCGTTACTTATGTGAAACGCACACTTTGCGGACCATTTTAACAATACAGTTAAACAAAGACATTAATTAGTATCAATCCACATACAACATTGTCAAAACGCTCCTCTTTTTCACACTTGTAAACACTGGCGCGGTAGTTTCGCATACGTCATGTGTGGCCTTTCGATGTGATTACAAAATACGTTACACTGGCACATCACAAGGCTGGTGCAAGACGAGAAGTTGTGGTTTAAAAGTACTTTACTTTTTTATTTTTTGGCTAATATGACAATTGCTTTTCTGGATAAGACCCTTATGCCTCATTTGGGATCGTTTAGAGCAAAAAAACTATAAATCGTTGCACTGCAAAAATTATTTTCAATAAAAAAATTCGTAGTATTTTTGTCTTGTTTTCAGTAAAAATATCTGAAAATTCTTAAATTAAGATGCTTTTTCTTGATAAGCAAAACGACCCAAGAAAATAAGTCTAGTTTTTAGACCAAAAATATCAAATTTAAGTGATTTTGTGCATAAAACAAGCAAAACAATCTGCCAATGGGGTAAGCAAAAAATCTTGAACATTTTTCTTAAACACTAAATTTAAGAAAAATTGCTTACCCCATTGGACAAAATGCACATAATCATTTAAATTGTATATTTTTGGTCTAAAAACTAGACTTATTTTCTCAGGTCATTTTGCTCATTAAGAAAAAGCTTATTAAATTTAAGAATTGTCAGATAGTTTTACTCAACACAAGAAATTTTTTCTTGAAAATCATGTTTTGCGGTGTGAGGTCCACTATATGCACTGCAAAAAATTATTTTCAAGAAAAAAAAAATGTCTTAGTATTTTTCTCTTGTTTTCAGTAAAAATGTCTAAAAATTCTTAAATGAACAACCCAAGAAAATAAATCTAGTTTATAGACCAAAAATATCAAATTTAAGTGATATTGTGCATTAAACAAGCAAAAACATCTGCCAATGGGGTAAGCAAATTTTTCTCAAATTTAGTGTTTAAGAAAAATGTTCCAGATTTTTTTGCTAGATATTTTTACTGAAAACAAGACAAAAATACGAAGAATTGTTTTTCTTGAAAATCATGGAGAATAATTCTGTAATGTTTTCTTCAAAAAATTTCTTCTTGACTGAACAAAGACAGACATAAATATCTTGGATGATATGGGGGTGAGTAAATTATCAGATTTTTTTATGAAAGTGCAATAATCCTTTAACTTTGTGTTTTGCAATAGTTTTATTTAGTGTGTTAATGTTTATGAACTATGCAATTGACAACAGTTATCTGTGCAAATAATGCAACACTATGTGCTTCAAGGTTAAATTATGATGGTAAATTATATAGTATAAGTTAACCAGACTTGATGGTTAAAGGCATGTGTTTTTTCTGCCATGTGCCTTTTTTGCAACTTTCTAAAGCAATATCTGATTATTGTATATTTTATTATGCTGTACTTGTAAATGTATAAGAAATAGCAATAATGTGAATATTAAACTGAATGCTTCATGATGTGCAATAAACGAAACGAGTTTTTCTTTAAGCGGTTGTTATTGAAAAATAATGAAAAATAATCTGCAAATGTTAAACTGCAGTCTGCACACAAACTATAAAAGCAGTTAAATAATATCAGCTCTTATTACAAAAATACAAAATAAACCCGTTTTATCTACAACACAATGCCGTAAAAGTGACCTTCAATATACATTTTTTCATTTTTAACAAACAAATCGACAAGTTTTGCTTTATCTTCCACAAGATGGCACTAGAGGACATTATATATAAATATACACACATACAGTAGCACAATGTTTACAATACAAAGCAAATCTAGGACTCACGTCAATGTCCGAGTGATAAACACCTTACTTGCATTTCTCAATTACAGTATAATACAATAAAATATCTCTGAAAAAAATAACACTGACAGAAGGTAACAAACTCCATTCAACGCACTGTCAACAGGGTTCCCAAACTACAAACTCAAGGTCCAATACCCTCAAATTCAAGCACTAAATGTGGGGACACATTTCAAGTGAGATCAAGGTTACATTGTGTTACCTTTTAAGATACATTGTTACAGTTCCGTTTCGAGGGAACTCACGCTGCGCCACTGCGGTGACACTTTGGGGACGCCTCCAGGGGTAAGTGTGTCTGAATGTGTATATCAAATTCAACCAATGGTGAGGCTTAACGGGAGCCAGAAAGTATATCGCTATCTGAAATATTGGCAAAGACGGCGTTTCAGGGACGCAGGAAGTATGGCAAGGGAGACGCAGCGTCTCGTTCCCTTCTCAGGGAGCAACAGTTTTTCCAGAAAACTTCTTGCATAAAATAGGCACTTTCGATGACCTGTATCTATGTATGTATATTTTCAAAAACTTCCCACGGCCTTGAATTTTTTCCCCAGATTCACAAACTTTCAAGGACCTGTGGGAACCCTGTGTCAAGATGATAACCGCATCAAAACATTTAAAACCACTCAGCACCTTTAAAACAGTGACCACTAGCAAGATTTTTGTGATACACATGCACACAAACACACATTCAAGCATCCCATTTTTGATTTGTGGTATAATACTGTAAAAAATGCAAATGTGCATAAAAAAGTGTCCTTCAGTAAATTACAAAACTAGTGGCTGCCTTCTGTAAAAATCTGAATCGGTGGGTCCTTGAGACAGCATCGTGGGTTGTAATTTTTTAGGTGGTATTTTTGGGGGTTGTGAGTGAGCACTGTTAGTTTCTTGAGTCTGATTTAAAAGCGCCTGATTAGATTGGACGGACGATGGGAGGAAGGGTTTAACGCTGGTGGCAGGTGGCGGGACAATAGCACAGTTTGGAGTCACCGACTCGATGCACGGATGCGGAGGAGAAATGGGAGAAGAGTCCGGGGTGTAGAAAAACATAGTCGGAGGTGGGAGATGAAGAGACATGGCGGCATCTGGAGGAAGAGTGGGATGCTTAAGCCCCGAGTCTGAATTTTGCGGCAAAGGGGTCACCATCTCCAGCATCTTCTCTACTGTATTGTCCTCCGTGTCATCCCAGATGTTGTCGTAATGCGAGGTGTTGGAAGGTCGGCGGTCGCCCGAAGACGGAGGAACGTACAGGTTCACAGGAAACTTGCTCAGCTGCCGAGGAGCTCGATAGGAAGATGGCGACGATGAGGGATCTTCTAAGATGAGATTCAAAGGTTGGGCTGGTGGTGGAGCGAGGTAGAACGGGGTATGTTCCTCGAGAGGTCCTTGTTCGGTGCAAGGAAGGGGTGGAGGGGGCAAATCCGGAAGGTTTAGGGAGTTGACGCTTGAAAAGTCCGTTATGGGTGGCTGGTACGGAGGTGGCCACTCATCGGACCCCACACTAACACATTCATCCTTCAATAACACAGCATCTGCTTCTGGGAGAAGATCTGGTCTTTGCTCTACGTTCACGTTCGGTCCCGAGTCCTCAGGTGTAGCTTGAGACAATAAAGGGTTGGAGGACGATTTGGAGGTTTGCACCGATGAGCTATTGGAGGGGTGTTCATCGTTAATCCGCTCGGAGACCTCTCCGTGAGGCTTGGATGAGGTTTGGTTGTTTTGGTGTGCTGTTAGCGGTATAGCCACGCACTCGTTTTGGTTAACTGGAAGCAGCATGATCGGACGCTCCTCGCCCAGGGTGATTTTTGGGAACTCATCTCCTTTGGCTAAGAGGAAACCAGAAATTCATTAGACGTGAATTTAATAATAATAATAATACGAGATGTGTGATATCTACCTGGAGGAGGAAGGTCGAGCTTCATCCTGCGGAGTTCTGCCATCGATGACTGTAGGTGCTCTATGGCGACGTCATCGCTCATGGTGAAGGATGAAACGATCTGCTCCTGGAGAAACTCTCGCAGATCCTCCAGAGACATCTTCAGGAGCGGTTCTGATAGGATTCAAATGAATTGTTCATATTGATATCTTACTCGAGGGTAGAACCTTTCAAATGTTTGGTCATCACAAAGACTGGATATAAAGGGCCTTGCAAAAGTATTCATACCTAAAGAACTTTTCCCACATTTTTTTTTCAGAACCACAAACAAAAAGTCATTTTATTGGGATTTTAACAAAAAGTGGCACATAATTTGTAAAGTGGATGCCTTTTAGTTATATATTACACCATTTATCATTTTTTTATCCACTTCACAATTATGTGCCACTTTGTGTTGGTCCATCACATAAAATCCCAATAAAATACATTTTTGACCCATGCTGCCAAAATGAGTCAGAATGCGCACAGTCTAATTCTTAGCTAGAGGAAAAGAAAGTATAAAATGTCGATTTTGGTCAAAATTAAGGTTTTAAGTACATTAAGTGCTCGTCCAGCATTCCCATTGCTTTAAATAGTCATTAAACATCTAAAATGATCTTTATTTGTACGTTTTCTGAGAGCTGTATTGTCCTAAATGCTTAAAGGAATAGTCTACTCATTTTCAATATTAAACTATGTTATTACCTTAACTAAGAATTGTTGATACATCCCTCTATCATCTGTGTGCGTGCACGTAAGCGCTGGAGCGCGCTGCGACACTTCGATAGCATTTAGCTTAGCCCCATTCATTCAATGGTACCATTTAGAGATAAAGTTAGAAGTGACCAAACACATCAACGTTTTTCCTATTTAAGACGAGTAGTTATACGAGCAAGTTTGGTGGTACAAAATAAAACGTAGCGCTTTTCTAAGCGGATTTAAAAGAGGAACTATATTTTATGGCGTAATAGCACTTTTGGGAGTACTTCGACTCGCCTGAAAAGTCCGCTCCCCTTCTCCCTCTCATAATGGGAGAGGGAGGGTGTTACTGCGCCGAGTCCAAGTACTCCCAAAAGTGCTATTACGCCATAAAATATAGTTCCTCTTTTAAATCCGCTTAGAAAAGTGCTACGTTTTATTTTGTACCACCAAACTTGCTCGTATAACTACTCGTCCCTATTAATTTGTAACAAGAAAAACACTAAAATTAATGATTTTATAGACAGTACGCGTCATTATTTAGCACATAAATACCTGCTTGTTTACTTTGACTTTGATCATCTCTGTATTCACTTTAGGTACAGAAATTATTTGTTTTCAGGAATCTCTTTTTTTATCATTTGAAAGCGAATACCGACCATAATATTAAATCACAACAAAGACAGTCGTAAATATACGTTCGTGCAGATATTTTCCGTGTCATTACCGAAATTTAAAGTAACGGCTTACCTGTTTTGTAGTTTACCTTTTGACAAAATAACCACCCTGTTTTAAATACATTTTTTAAACTTATACCCATCGAAAAACATCTTTTTTATGTTTAGTTTGATGAATTCCTAAATATGAGACGCAGAGCACATATCGCGTTCGGCTAAATTGCATGCGCCAGAACGCAAAAGCGCGACATCGATACAGCAAAATTTGACTTAAATTATATCAGAATTTATGTTTATAAAACATTTTAATAAAATAAGATCAGAAGTAACAAGGTGCAGAACAAATATGCGCAAAATGCCTGAACTGCACAGAAACAAAACACAAGCCGAATAGTTAAATCAGATAACCCAGAGTGATTTATAAATAAATAAATTATTTAAAAAATGAAAGTATAACCAGAATTGCCAGCTTTGTCTTTTAAATGCAAAACAAATAGGCAATGATTTATTTACCTAGAAACCTCATATGGACGTGTAGCCCTGTCACAGCGGTTGTTGGATTTATTAACGCATTTTAAAAATATTTATTGAAAGCTGCTACTTCACATATTATTTGCATAGCATTATCATAATATGCTGTATATTCATATGCAGTTATATACAAAATCAGATAATGTGCACCCATATACGGACAAAATTGAATGATTCTCTTTTCATAACACATCTGCGACGATTCGACTGTGAGATTGGTAGTCGAATCAGGCTTGTCCTATCGATGCATCGAATCTTCGACTATTCGGGGTCACCCCTATATTATATTAGATCCTTGAATAACAGTCTGTCTGTCTCAATGTTCATTAAACAATACAAGAAAGAGAAAAAAGTTTTTTCCTATAGATATTGTTTTGTGTGTGATTTTAAAGTATGAATGCGGTGGTTTTGCTTTTGAACCCTACATTTTTTTTGTATTAATTTATCTCAAAATTGACTTCAAAAACACGTTTATCTTGTCATATTTTTGTCAGATTCAAACAAATCATCGTTTTGTGTTTTTTTTAAAAAGAGGATGTCAAAACATAACACATTTTTGCTCAATCTGACTCATTTTGCCAGCACGGGTCACATTTTTGTTTGTGGTTGTAATGTGATAAAGTTAATTGGGTATGAATACTTTTGCAAGGCACTGTATGACTTACTTTTGTTCAGTTTGAGGAGAGTATAGGCCATGGCTGTTAAAACTTTCTCTCCTTCTAGTATGTAGATGTCCCATAGACGCAGGGTGAGCGTGAAGGGGGTCTACGTAGTAGAAAAACATGAACAAACTTAGGTAAAAGTTGTTGAATAAAATGTCGCGTAATGTAGTAATGTCTCACCCTGTCAATAAAACACTGCAGGAACCATTTGGTGGAGTAGATACCAGTGGACATCTGCTCTTTATCCTGTGGTGAAGATGACATTTGAAAATGAAAATAAAGTGCCTACTGTATAATAATCCATCTACGTTAAGAAACCCAAATCTCACCATGTGTTTCTTAAGTTTTGGTAGGAGTTTGGAAAGGATTTGGTCATGATGACTCTGAAAACGATGAAGTTTGGGAAACCCGGGGATGAAAAACCCTATTCGAAACCAAAAGACGAGGGTTAAACAGAAATTCAGGGTTCCCACACCTCAGTTAACTTCAAATTCAAGGACTTTCCAGGACTAATTCAAGGACTAAATGTGGGGACACATTTCAAGGTTACATCGTGTTACCTTTTAAGATACATTGTTACAGTTTCCTTTCGAGGGAACTCGCGCTGCGTCACTGCGGTGACACTTTAGAGACGCCTCCAGGGGTAAGTGCGTCTGAATGTATATATCAAATTCAACCAATGGCGAGGCTTAACGACAAAGACAGGGTGACGCGGGAGCCAGGAAGTATATCGCTATATGAAATATTGCCAAAGACGGCGTTACAGGGACGCAGGAAGTATGGCAAGGGAGACGCAGCGTCTCGTTCCCTTCTCAGGGAACAACAGTTACATACGTAACCCGAGACGTTTATATGTGTCAAACACAACTACGCAAAAAAGCATTTTGGTATGAATCAACATTCGCATAAAGAAGATATAAGCATTTAAAGCGAACACTTTCAATGGGCCTTGAATTTTTTTCTTTCAAGGCTCATGGGAACCCTGTAAATTTTACAACGCCATCAGAAATAACACGTCACGTTATGACACTCACCGTGCATGGCATGTTTCCGATTGGTTAACAACTGCGATAAGGCCCAGAAAGCGTCTTCCTCATTCATATACATTAGCAGAATGGCAGCGATCTGGCTCATCCCCTGGCAGTAGCTCACTTCCTACACAAAACCACAAGTTCAAAACCTATTACTCACCGATTCTGATGCATGCCATTTATTTATACTTTGAATACGTGAGAAATTGTATAGCTGTGTAAAAAGGAGAATAATGTCATGTAGCCGCTCATAACCACAAAATAAACCCAGACTATGCAGACGAGATTGTTCAGTAGTCGCTGGTGTACCACCCTGGACATTTTTTTATAAAAATGACTTTTGTACGATTACACAACTACAAATATAATGCACACGGTAAAACTCAAATCTTCTTCTGGGCACAACAGAAAGGGAAATGAAAATGACATTGTTTCCCCTCTCGGTGCGTTTTGAACAAACAATCGGACTCGTGTGCACTTATGTTGGAGCAGAATTGTGTTAAAGATCCTGTCTAACATCTCCATAAAACATTTATTTGTCTTTGCTTTGAGCTGACTGTCCTCCATATCCTTTAATGTCAAACAGATCTCTGGGAAAGCATCTAATAAAGCAATTAACGACCAAATCATGATCTAATTTACAGCAGACAAACAGCCTGTGATCATCTTAAGACCCTGGTCACTTACAGCCGATGGGCACAATCCTGTTTCTGGATCAGTGTGTCTCTAAAGCCTCATTTAAACTATCATGAACATGACAAAAGATAGCATTTGAAACCAGTTTTGGGAACAAAATCGTTTAAAAAAAATGTTCCTTAAAAATAGAAATTAGAAAGACACACACTGCAAAAAATATTTAAAAAATCTTAAATTAAGATGCTTTTTCTTGATGAGCAAAACAGCCCAAGAAAATAAGTCTTGTTTCTAGACCAAAAATATCAAATTTACGTCATTTTGAGCATTAAACAAGCAAAAATCTGCTAATGGGGTAAGCATATTATTCTTGAATTTAGTGTTTAAGAAAAACGTTCAAGATTTCTTTGCTTGTTTTATGCACAAAATCACTTAAATTTGATATTTTTGGTCTTAAAAACTAGACTTGGGTCATTTTGCTCATCAAGAAAAAGCATCTTAATTTAGTAATTTTTTTTTTTAGATATTTTTACTGAAAACAAGACAAAAATACTACGAAATTTTTTCTTGAAAATAATTTTTTACAGTGCACATACTTTACTGGTAATGGTTTTGCTGTAAAAATGATTTGTGACCTTGGACCACAAAACCAGTCATAAGGGTACATTTTTTAGATTGAGATTTATGCATCTGAAAGCTGAATAAATAAGCTTTTCATTGATTGTATAGTTTGTTAGGACAATATTTGGTCGAAATAAAACTATTTAAAAATCTAAAATCTGAGTGTGTCAAAAAAATTAATATTGAGAAATTCGTCCTTACAACACATATTACTAATGATAAATACATTTTCTCATATATTTATTGTAGGAAATAGACATAATATCTTTTTTAAACATGATATTTACTTAACTTTTGGCATAAACCCCAATAATTTATCCATACAATGTATTTTTGGCTATTGCTACAAATATACGCGTGTGACTTGCTGTACGACTGGTTTTGTGGTCGAGGGTCACATTCATAATACACAACATAGTGTCACATTCGTCAAACCCTAGACACACAAGACAATAAAAATGAAAGTATTAAATGTGACCCTGTTTTTCAAATTTAGGGTGAAGTCTTAATCTAATAAAATGAGGAGCATCAAAGTTTCATTTTAATCTTTGACCTTGTACTCAGTCAATATTAAATATATAAAGCTTATTTTTCACAGACTGGCCTGGGTCACACGGGGGGCACTTTCTGACGTTTATGTAAATACACTTTAAAACAACAACAGTAAATCTCCTTATTCGTAGTGCACACGTCTATGTGGGTGATTCTCGCGAAATTAGACTTATGAGGTGTCATGAAACATTTTGATAATAAAAGTAAATGTTATGAAAATAAGAAGCATACAGTTACAAACATTTCTTCATGTACTATTTTGCACATGATTTCAAATGACATCATACAAACCAATTTTGTTGTTTTTTCCACATTTAAGGGAAACTTATCATTACCGCAACGTGAACATGACTGGATTTGGGTAAATTTATAATTAAAAAATCTAAAAAATAAAAAGCTTCAGTGCATGTTATACTATAAACATTTACAGTAAAGAAACATGTGGTATTTGGTGATCATCGGTAAATGTAGAGACAATAATAATGTGTCCAAGAACAATTTTCTCATCCTCCGCAACAATTTTCAGTCATTGTTTAAGCCCTCAAGGAACTAACATTTAAAAAAAATAGTTGTAAGGGACATAATTGACTGTGACACTCAAGATGGCTACAAGGAAAGCGGTTCTTATTTTTTCTCTGCAGATAAAGGCTGAAATTTTGTTTGTCATAGTACCTAGACAACTTTTTAGTTCTCATTACCGAAACACGAGTTTGTAAATGCATATATTTAATGTAATATCATGTTGCGGTAATGATCATTTTTGATAATGATAATCAAAAAAATTTAAATAATTTTATAGGAAATATTTTTTAAATCCTCTAAAAATAATGGTTATAGTAAGTTCAGACCTTAATCGTATGTGCAATTTTTTTTATTCTGATGCTGGACACCTTCTAATAGGGATGCTCATATCAGTTAATTTTCCCGACCGACAACCGTAGCTTCTAAACCGAACATTAACCGTTAACTTATAAGATTTTAATATGAAATTGTCATTGAGTAAAAATACAGTTGACGGTTGTCTGCGAACTAGTAAAAACAAAACATTTAATTTGAACGTGCAAACAGCAGCGACAGATCAACAACAGAACCAGGATTCATACATTATCAGATATTCACGCAACATTACCTTATTAAAAAGAATTCATATCCAAAAAGGGCAGACTGTCTCCGTTTCATCTACCACAGTGGTCATTTCTAAAGCAGGATGCTTTTCAGAAAGTTTTGCTTTTGCGTCGTCTTTCTCCGTTTGTGCAAAAAGAGAGATGTTTATGGACAGGGTCAGAGGCCATCAGCGAACGTCTGTCCGGATGTGCGCGAGACGGACCGCGTCATCTTGCGCGGACACGCGCACGTCTCCGTTCAGCTTCCAAACACGCGTACAAATGATTTCTCATACAAATGATTACTTTATCGACCGTCAGGGCAGCAATAATTTGTGTCATTTACAGGACATTCACAAATTAAAGATAGAAAAAGTGGCGAAATGTCTGTCGGCTCATGACGACACGCACCATAAAACACATATTTTTATGTAAAATATATTTTACATAAAATACAAATATAAAATAAAAACAAATATTTTTTATTTTAACTGATAATGTTAATCGGTCATAAATTCTTACCTTCGGTTAACGGTTAAACGGTCAATGTGAGCATCCCTACCTTCTAAATCTGGATTTCGTGAGAATCACCCATATGGGTAAAACATACTGCTATTTGACACCAATGAATCCTAATCTTGCAACCTATATGCGCGGATAGTAGATGAACTGGCATGAAGCCATGTCCTTACTCCCTTTTACAAATGACTAAAGTTTTATTTTAACATGCAGTTAGTCTATAGTTATTATATTTAGCATACGTAGAACAATAGAAGTCAGTAGGAGGTTTCTATTAAGAGCAGGGGTCGTGTGTGCGCGTGCTTCTTGTAAACCCAAATGTCCCCACAAAAATAGCAATACCAGTCATTTTTAGTTTTTGACCTTGTACACGGCAAAAAATGACTCTTACTTAGTATTTTTGTTTTGTTTTTAGTACAAATATCTAAAAATTCTTAAATCAAGATGTGTTTTCTTGATAAGCAAAATGACCTAGAAAATGAGTCTAGTTTTTAGACCAACATTATACAATTTAAGTGAATTTGTGCTTAAATAAAATAAAATAAAAATGGGTGCATAAAACAAGCAAAAAAATCTGCCAATGGGGTAAGCAATTTTTTCTTGAATTTAGTGTTTAAGAGAAATGTTCAAGTGTACACTGAAAAAAAAAATTTTTTAAGAAAAAATGCTCTTAGTATTTTTGTCTTGTTTTCAGTAAAACTATCTAAAAATTCTTAAAATAAGATGCCTTTTCTTGATGAGCAAAACGACCCAAGAAAATAAGTCCATGTTTTTAGACCAAAAATATCAAATTTAAGTGATTTTTGTTCATAAAACAAGCAAAAAAAATAAAATAAAAAATCTGCCAATGGTGTAAGGAAAAAAATCTTGAACATTTTTCTTAAACACTAAATTCAAGAAAAATTAGCTTACCCCATTGGCAGATATTTTTGCTTGTTTAATGCACAAAATCACTTAAATGTGATATTTTTGTCTAAAAACATGGACTTATTTTTCTCGGGTCATTTTGCTCATCAAGAAAGTGCATCGTTGCTATATATTTGTACTAAAAACAAGACAAAAATACTAAGTAAAAGAGTCATTTTTTTGCAGTGTAGGGCTGCTCGATTATGGGCAAAATCATAATCATGATTATGTAACACGATTACTCAGTGACACTTAAAACATGCATTTATTTAACCTTTTTATTAAGTAAGTTTTGTTTTTGTAATTGTTTGAATCAAAACCATTATTTGCACAGCCCTTGTGTGTGTGTGTGTGTGTGTGTAGACAAGGTTAACAGGGTGGGACACCATTTAATTTTTCCCCTTAAGTCCGGATTCATCCAGCACATGCTGTCCTGAGTTATGTAACATTCGCACAACAAACGAACATTAAAATATCGTCACTTGCTCACCGTGTTGTAGACCGAATAAGCTGCCAGAACGTGAAACAGGGCCTGCTGTCTGTAAAGACAAATAAACATCTGTATTAATAACTCGACTCTGGAAATAAGTCATCTTAAAAAGTCTCATTAATAGAGTGAAAGAAAAGGTGAAGCCATATAAAATATCATTCTTTGAAAACCAGCAAGATTTTTGTGAGTGCGCCATAGCCAACATGCAGGAAACCATTTGGTTGTCATGTCAAAGATAAACTATAAAAAAGGGAAGAGAAACCACAGAGAAAGATGACCCTCCTGTCTCAGTGTCAAAACTCATCATTTGATCTTTCTATAGATATGCAAGTAAGTTAAGTTCGGCTTAAAAAGCGAACCAAAGTTCAAGACATCAAAATATATTTTTTTACAAATGTTTCTAAACATATAATATGTTTAGAAAGTATCTAAACATATAATACGTGCCGACGGAGGTGGCGTTTAGCTGCTTTTGCACCTGAGCTTTTTATACGCTACATAAAATAAGTAGGGATGGGACGGTATGAAAATTTCATATCATGATTATAGTGACCACGGTTATCAATATTATCATGGTTTTGTTAAAATGAGATGGAAATGTTCACACACACACTGAAAACATTTAACATTTAAACATTCGAAAGTTTTATTTTTGAAAATCACTTTAATATTTCATGTCCCTGAAATTATTTATGTGTTAAAAAATAAAGAAATCTGTCTAATAAGTTTACCAGGAATGAATCCAATACGTTATCCCTTAAATGCCTTCTTGTGCAAAAACTATGTTGCATGTGCGCACATGCGTCAAACTGATTCTGTCTGGACAGGATTTACAGCGAGTTTTTAAAATCACGGTAATCAAACACGGTTGTAATGATAATTAAATTTAAATGATAATACTAACCGTCAGGACATTTTATCATGGTTAACCATGAAACCGGTAATCCCATCCCTAAACATAAGTAGTGCAAAGATTAATCTCGATTAATCACATACAATATAAAAGTTAATTTTCACACAATATGTGTGTGTGCTGTGTGCAATTATTACACTGTAAAAAATTTGCTGTAATTTTGCAGCTGGTTGCCAGTAACTTACTGTAGAAGATAAAGTCTAAAAATGTTTCATGTTCATTTAACTTTGAACAAAATGTTGCCAGTAAATAACATAAATGTAAAATCTACAGTAAGTTACTGGCAACTAGTTGCCAGTAATACCCAGTAATACTGTAATTTCTACAGAATTTTTTTTTACAGTGTATGTAAACACACAAACATACATGTATACATAAAAATATACATGTTAAGATGTGTACCCTCCTATCACCTACTTCATCATTTAAAGTCATTCAAAATGCTATAAAGTTCTCAAGGCTCGCAAAATCATTAGCCAGTCCCCGGGCTATTGTGCTTTGCAGTCGAGCTATCAAAATACATCCTTGCCCTGCCCATCGGGCTATCTTGACTTATAGGGAGGAAAAAATATATTTAAATGCTTATGCATTCTCTCACAGATTTGGATTGGTAATAATGGTGTATGAAATTCATGCATTGGGTATTTAAATTGCGTTTGAGCGCGCGCTCGAGTTTTACTTTTGCGATCTTGCAAAGCCGCAGCACAGGAAGCAATCCGTACTGATTTGCATTGATTTGTTGGGCAAATCCTTTAACCTCGTCCTGTCAGTCAATACTATCCTCACGTAAGAAAATTAAATCTCTCGCAGCAAGCTTTAAAGTGATATAGATTGTACGGGCAGTGAAGTGAATCGCTCTTAAAGCGACAGTAGCCCCTGTTTTTCTGATCGAATAAATTATTCAATCTGTAACTGGATGATCCAAACTGTGAGTTTTGTGACCCACTGAACCACTTTTAAATAGTGAGTATATCTGGTGTGGGGATGAGCAGGAACAGTTGGTTTACATGGAAATCCAGTTTTTTGTTTGTTAAAAAAACAACAGCATCCAAACAACAACAAGCAGATTAAACATTATGGTTAGAGGCCCTATTTTAAAATAATTACCAAAAACTGAAGAGTGCCTGCCCGAAGGGCTAACACCAGGGATTTTAAAATTTTGCGAGCCCTGGTTCTTTAAATGAATGAAATCGTACGTTTTTTTAAAACTTTATTTGATCGAACAAACTATATTTTCACAAACTATAAAACGAAATTGCATTCAGACGACTTGTAGTAAAAAACGAAACAAAAAAGACAGACTACATATGAGAATCTCAGATGCAAAAGCCGCTGAATACTACCCTTGTCAAATATGAGATAATGAAGCCAAATGCTCTCGGCACGTATTATACATTCATCAAATACTTTTCAAATCCGCTTAATCCTGGCCTAACGCCATTCAGAAATATTGTATTGTTGGCAGAATCTGTAACACGCCACAATGTTTTAGTAGCAAAGTCCTTTTCAACGGTAAAAGGTTTACAGAATATATTACGATATTGACAGAATTTTTAAGCCTTGTTTTATCTTTTTTCTGTTTTTTTGCCACGCTCACCCCTACATAGAGGGTTTTGCAGCAAAAGACAATCAAATTTGTTAGATGGGTGATTCTCACGAAACCATTGAAACACCACGGCACTAATGATTTTAGCTTTAAAATGTGTAATATAGTAACATTAAAAAGCATCAGAATTAACACAATACTGTGTTCTACCTTGCACAATGTGTGATTTCAACATAAGAATTTATAATTGGAAATTTTATCTCATTTTCTGCTGAAATTCTCATTACCGCAATGTGTCTGGCTGTGTTTGAACATGCGTTATGTTGTAATTTAATCAAATTAACACAAAAATATTAAGGAAAAAAAAATGTTTTGCTAGACTACTTTAGATGACAGAAAAAATATTTACTGAATATTCATGTATAATAATAATGAAGAAAAATTAGGAAAATGATGTGTCCATGCCTGATGTTCTCCTCCTCCGCAACACTTTTTGAGAGCAGTTTAAGCACACATACAGAATTTTAATAAAGTTTGATTTTGAGTGACCAAGCACATGGACCAGTTACTTCAAGATGTCTACCAGGTAAGATCATTTTTTTACAGTTAATTTGAAATATTGTCTTGTCAGAATGCTTACACGACATTTTGAGTATCATTACCGCAACAGATGCTTATTAAATGTTAATTTAATTAATAGAAGCATAATACTTTGATTTTAAATGCATGTGCAGAATCTCCAAATTATGTTCTTTCAGGTTTGTCATGTCATTTTGAAAACATTTCAGTGTTGATGTTTTCTGACTGTTGCGGTAATGAGATTTTTTAGGACTAATTTTTTAAATTATGTTACAAAAAGTGTTAAATGATAAGTAAAAGTTTTTAAATTAATGTTCCCATTTACTCCAGACTTTGTTTTTCAATGTCTGGTGGGAAAAAAAGTAAATTTAAGCAATTTTTACATTTTCATGCTTGACATTTTTAAAACCAAGTTTTCGTGATAATCACCCAGATACCAATGAAGGGCATTTGTGAAAATAAGGCATTTTAATCACTGACTAATACCCTTTTATTGCTTTTAAATTTAAATGAACCTAAACATAAGAGCTTGATACAAAAAGTTAAATTTACAAGAAAACACGTCAGACGCACTTAGAGGGTTTTGCATCTGAACTCCTCATATGAAGTAGCATTGCATCCAAAAGAGATGTACTTTAATGGATTCAAACGATCTGTGGATTTAAAAAAAAAATGGCGAGGCACAGTAACCCTGCTGGCTATCGCCCAGAAGTCAGCAGCATTGTGAATAGTGTGTTGTGGTAACGCAAACAGCCAACGCAAACAAACAGCAGATGTGTTAAAATACACTTCCGCCCCACATCCTCTTATTGGTTGATCGGCGCTAATAAAAATGTCATAACTCAGATCTTCCATCCATTGGGCACTTGAGCGAGCTGTTGTAGGTGTCTGATCTACATCTGTTGTGGGTGTGCTGCCTGTGCGAAACCACATGACGTGTCTATGTGCACTTTGGTCCACTTTTCACGCAACGAAGACCACTTTCTGAATACACCAAATTTCTAAAAATTAGAAAGGGAACCTGGTATACGCTTTGTTTTTGACACTGGTAAGAGGATATATGATCCCAAGTGGGTCTTAAAGATCGTCCGGCACAAAAGGAAGCTACTTTTTCATGACACTGTGGCTGTTGTGCATAACATCAAAGTATATATTTATTCTGGGCATAATAGTAACGAGTCACCGGTTTTGTCATTTCCTGTGAGGCCACGTACAGTAACAGGAAGTTTAACAAAATGCAAAGAGGAAGCAACTCTTGTTTTGGTTAAGGGCTTTGCAAAGTCTGCCCACTTGGGTCCAGAGCTCTCTCACAACAAACGTTTGCGCAACAGAAAATAAAAACCATAACGCCAGATAAAACAAGTCGATAGGGCAAGGTCAGACAACAAAACAAAACACAAAATCCTGGGAACGCCGCTGTGCGAGTGTATGATGGCTTACTTGACCCCAAAGCGGTCCATAAACATGATATGGTTCCTGAAGGTCCTGTTGACATCAAGATCTATCTGCTTGATTTCTGTTGAGTACTTTTTGGCTTGTTCCCTCATTGTCTGTAAAAAATAAAAAACAAGGACAAAAAGGATGTAATGGCTTTTCCAAAGCAACTTACAAATGAAAAAAAAAAAAGTATTATCGTATCATACAATAGGGCCAATTTTAAAGGATGCTAGGTTTTATAAAGCATGCTATTATAAGTTAATAGCAGGCGGGGCAGTATGAAGACAAAACATATCAGGCTAATTACACCCATACAAGGACAAACAAGAGACTAACCATAACCCAAACAAGAGAGCCTTTGAATCGATGAATAACAAACGGTGAGATTTTCATCCACAGTTTACAAAGGCTGTCCTATCAAAACTCCTACCTCGTACTTCCTGTGGTTTGCTTGTTTCACCTTGTCCACTTCCAGCAGAAGAGCCCAGGCTTGACCACGCAGCTGTAAGGGAATCCCCTTGTATACCCGCTTAATCATCTGTAAAATACACACCGGAAAAGGAAACGAATGAATGGCTGGAATTTATTTGTGGGTCTCCATGATTACGAGATATACAGAAGCTTTTAAATGGGTTGTTTATGAAAGTAATAGACGTTTCATCGGACCGCCTAGCAAGAACTTAACTTCCGGTCAGTGATTGTTTATCGGTTTCGTTAGTGACTAAACTGACCTCTGAAACAAATACCTTCTGGGAAATGTTTCGTTTACTTGAAGACGAAAGGAGACGGCGAGCATGAATCAGCACTGTGCGGATTTGGCAGCCAGGCAAGAATTCAAGGATCTGTAGCTAACATTGTATACGTACATTTTACACAGTAATGTTAGATAGACTTATGATCTGAACTAAGATAATTTACTTATTTTTTTTAATTGTTATCAGAAATGATCTACTCTAGAGAGACGATTTAAAGGAATAGTCTACTCATTTTCAATATTAAAATATGTTATTACCTTAACTAAGAATTGTCGATACATCCCTCTATCATCTGTGTGCGTGCACGTAAGGGCTGGAGCGCGCTGCGACGCTACGATAGCATTTAGCTTAGCCCCATTCATTCAATGGTACCATTTAGAGATAAAGTTAGAAGTGACCAAACACATCAACGTTTTTCCTATTTAAGATGAGTAGTTATACGAGCAAGTTTGGTGGTACAAAGTAAAACGTAGCGCTTTTCTAAGCGGATTTAAAAGAGGAACTATATTTTATGGCGTAATAGCACTTTTGGGAGTACTTCGACTCGCCTGAAAAGTCCGCTCCCCTTCTCACTCTCATAATGGGAGAGGGAGGGTGTTACTGCGCAGAGTCGAAGTACTCCCAAAAGTGCTATTACGCCATACAATGTAGTTCCTCTTTTAAATCCGCTTAGAAAAGCGCTACGTTACGGTACGGGGGTCACGGTTCGGTGCATGAATTTAAACGGAGAATACACGGTATGAAAATAAAAAAACTTGCGTGCAAAATAATTAATGTAATGCGGAACTACTGTTAGATACGCGGGTTCTTTATGGACAGCTAATCTGTTGCCCCGCTTTAGCTCTGAAGCTCTGATTGGCGCCGATGCATCCGAGCTCCGCCTATGTATGCGCTCTATCAGAGCCCGTCTACATTCTCTGGCACTCTGCAGTTTTTTGTCACGTCGACGCCGGTCCAGTCAGTTAGTGAGCAGAGATAGCGAGGATGGCAAGTGGTGTCCCACAAGAGTTAGACGCTCCGCCAGCCATCGCAAGTTTGGCAAAACTTCAGATTTCCAGTCAGTTACAATAGTACAGGCGAGAGATTGGTGGAAAAGACGAGGACTGTGCGCCGGCGTTGTTCAGCAATTGTTAGGTATGTGAGTGGAAATACATCTAATCAGGGCTCTCAAGTCTCACGCATTCACCTTGACAAACACGCATTTCAGTCAGTTCAAACGCCACACTTTGTATTTCTCACGCTGAGAAGTAGGAGATACATTGTCCTGCTATATACAACAGGCATACGCAGGGCAGTTCTGTCGAGTTCAGCTGCTTTCAGTTTTTTAAGCGTGCTCAACTTTACGCAGCGCCATCAGCGTCAGAGTACCGCGAGAAATCTTGCGGAGGAGGCTGATTTCAAATCGCTCTCGCGTTACTCTGACGTCATCCACTTGTCGTTTCTTGCAGCGCCTCGTGAAGTCGTACACACCTATTAATTCATCCTAAGAGCCATTTTTTTGGTCTTTAGTACATTCATATGGAATAAGGCCAAAATGTAATTTTAAAATGTATTTAGGTAACACTTGTAATACAATTGAACCCATATTTGTATGAAAGATGAGTACAAGATTACTTAAAGTGGTATACATTTTTGAAATACGAGATAGTATGTTAAATGCATTTCAGTTCATATTCATGACATCTCAAAATAACACTGATAAGGACTAGCCTGACGTTGCCATACTCAATTCTAGTCAGAATTTGAGTCTGATACCGCTCCATTGAGCTATAATTATGAGGCGTGTCTCAACCGAAAAATGCCTCTGCACTCAATTGGATAGACCTACGACCAATCAGAGCAACCGAGTGTGTAACGTATGTTGAAATTACGTCTTTGCAGCCTGACCGAACTGCTAGTTATTTCGCTATGACACAACATTGTGATTATACTGAGTTAGCGAATGTACATCAACACCTATTATGTTTACAACATTTCGTTTATATCACAACATGAAGTATTTACTAAGTCATAGAGTAAGACTATCTCTTACCATTTGTACGTTAGGTGAACTTCATCCACGACGATACCCATTACGTTTGCTTGAAAATATTGGAGCCTAGCACGTCCCTCCACTTACAGCAACCACGATTCCGGGCTTCCGAAAAGAAGCTGGCAACGACCGCTAATTATATCCATCTCGTCGTGCACGCTGAGTTGCATCGCCGTGATAACGTTAGCCTTTTCAGTTGCGACCAACTTTTGCCGAATAGGACATCAACAAATGCCCTGCTCGCGTTTCTCTGTTCCTCTTTTAAAATCAATGCTCTGTCGATATATTTTAGAACAGACTCAATGTCAGAATCCACACATCTGAACTCTACAGCGGCAGCCATTCAACACACGCGCTCTTTGGTGACGTGGTTCATTACGTTACTGTTGATTATCTGTCCATCATCGTATAAAGCCCGCCCTGACAATTTGATTGGTTCGACCAGCATTTGTTCTAAAATAGTAGCTCCTCAACGGAGAAACCCCAGTCCCATCTTCCCGTTTACAAAATCTTGTGGGCGGGGCTAAGATGGGCTGGCACCCAGGCTAGATAAGGACACCTATGTTTTTAAGATTAGCTTAAGTACTAAAAAAAATCTTTAATTTTTGTTTTGCTTTTCCCTCCATTGTACCGAAAGTGAATCGAACCGTGGCGCCTGAACCGAG
Source organism: Misgurnus anguillicaudatus (assembly GCF_027580225.2). Classification (NCBI taxonomy): domain Eukaryota; kingdom Metazoa; phylum Chordata; class Actinopteri; order Cypriniformes; family Cobitidae; genus Misgurnus; species Misgurnus anguillicaudatus. The sequence goes on along the minus strand of NW_027395277.1, from coordinate 2,791,828 downwards.
GTACGAACCGAACCGGGACTTCTGTGTACCGTTCCACCCCTAGCGAGTAGTATGTCCGAATACACAGTATTCGAAAAACGGTATGCAAAAAGTACCCGGATGACCTACTTCTTTCCGGTTAGCGTGCATACGATGGACACTTCACTATCCCATGATGGTCCGGGAGAGGAGTTATCTGTGTGACGTCACTTTTTGTTGATGTTTGAACTGTTTTCAAACAAACAGAGCGTAGCTAACTCCTCCCCGTCCCCCTCCATTCCGTGCTTTCATGAACGCGCCTAACCCCCACCCCCAAATCCTTCTTGTCGTTTATTGGCTGGAACACTTTGTTATCGTTTCTGGTGGTAGGTTTGGCCAATTTGTTTTTATTGCAGTTTGTGAAGCCTAGGCTGTCTACAGAGATCGCGTTTTTTTACAGTTTACAGATTATGCTAAGCTATGCTAAAAGTGCTAGCGCCAGACACAGAGATCAGCTGAATGGATTTTAAAACGGTAAAAAATTAAATGTTACCCCTAGGGGAGCTGGAAAATGAGCATTTTTCAAAAAAGTGGAGTGTCCCTTTAATGTTCAACAGTGGCACTGATTTATTGTCAATAATAATTAAAAATATGGTCCTTTATTGCAAGGTAATATAGTTTATATTAGCCTAACAGTAGGTGATTTGGTAGATAAAAACCAACTTTGTGTTGTTGAAGAAATCTTAAAACTTTGTAAGCTGAAAATATCTTTAAATATTATTTATCATATAAATGCTTCGCTAAGATGAAAACACTTTGTCGTTTCTATCAGTCTTTTAAGTTACTTTGAGCATCTTCTAAATGCCTGAATGTAAATGTTAATGTATAGTTTTACTGTTGTGCATTTAATCAGGTATATCTGTTAGTTTACAGTACAACAAATATGTCTCATACAAATATTTTAAAGTTGCAATACCTTTTCACTGTTGTGGTACTTTTCCCACTTTTTCACCATTTTCAGCCATTTTTGCACTCTTTCAACCTCCTGGAGTTTATACTAGACAAAGAAAATTGAGTTTTTAGGATTTAATTGAAAAAAATGTAACCCTTTCTGTGTAAACCCATCTTAAATCATTTTTTTGTGGTTGACTGTTTTCTAAAATAAAAAATTATCCTGAATAATGTAAAGAACATTTAGTGAAAATATAACCTTGATATCTTGAATATTGACTGAGTAAAGATTGAAATTAATGCAAACTTTGCAGCTCCAAATCTCATCATTAGATTATAAGACTTGAGCCTACAGACAGGGTCACATACTGTTGGTAAATCTGTTATTTAAAAATATTTAATTCAACAATTTCATAAAAGATTTGACAGGGATGGCAGGTGTAAGTATTGTAATATCACCTTCTCTTCCACTGCGGTTGGTGTTGGCAGCTCCTTTTCACTGGAAAGACAGTAAGCAAAAAACTGATTTGTACATATAACAAAATAGTTTAGCAGCTTCAGCTATTAATTTACATCCTAACAAAATTGTTCCGGTGGTCATAGTTATTGCACAACACAAACATGAACATTTATGCTTTTTTAAGTTGAACAACTAAGGTCAGATGTCAATATCTTGTTATAGTAAAACAGAATACTGTGAGGTAAAAGAGTCCTGCTGAGGAGAGGACATTGCATGACTTACTGCAGGAAACCAAAGCGATCTGTGACCTTGTAGATGCTGTAGTCGGCATCCTCCCAAGGGTTAATGTGAACCCCCTCCTGTCTGCCCTGAAACCGACCCAACAAACAAAATAAGGAACTGGAGCAAAGGCAACAAACCACATTCAACACAAGAAATGATTTTTACTTAAATAACAACATGTCTTTGAAGGAACAGTTCATCCCAAAATGATACCATCATTCATTCAACTTTTTTCTGGGAAACACAAAATAAAATATTTTAAAGATTGTCCGACTTGTTTTATTCCAATACTATGAAATTGACAATGTCAATGTAAGTCAAAATGTTTAACATGGCTGCAAGATGTGTTGAAATGATAAAACCATGACCCTGTCTTAATCAAATCTTATTTTGATTTTAATCTTTTTCTTTACACAGGTTCTTTACATTATGATGATTTTATATAGAAAACAGTAAAACAATTAGCCGAGTTTTCACAGACTGGTTTACAAAAATGGCAACATGCACATCATAATGGTTTGCAATAACTTGCAATGTGTAGTCAAAGTTTTAGGTCAGAGATTTTCTTTTCCCGGAAAGCATAAAGCATTATATTGCATCTGATCATATAGCAAGTTATTATCGCTTATTACACGGCTCTCTGGAATGCTTGATTCTGATTGGGCAGTTGAGACATTTGCAGGTTCGTTCTTTTCAAATAATAACCGCTCCAAAGTAATAACGCATAGCCGGTACTACTTGTACGATTAAAATCGCTCCGCGCCAATAAAGACCAATGAAGATTACTGTTTGGCGCCATCTTGTGACAAACACTGGACAACCACAATTAAGAATGGAAAAATTTGACATTAATTTTAACATGTACGGAAAAAACAAAACATTTAAACAGTGAATAGAAGAACGAACAACGACAAGACACAGAGAGCTTACCGAGACTGAACTTGACATAAAAGAGCATGACAGCTACGAAGCCAACACACAAAAAAATACAGAATGGGCATTAAAACTTCTCAAAGACTGGATAAAAGAGAAAAAAATGGAGACAGACAAGTATGAAGCAGAGGATCTTAATAAGGTATTACGATCATTTTATGCATCTGTGCAAAGTTTTGCACAAAAATTTAGTTAAAGCAATAAAGTTTAGTTTCGCGTGCGCACGTAAACGATCCCCACGCTCACGTGAAACTTTTGCTTTCACGGGCGCGCGCAAAACTAAACTTTATTGTTTTAACTAAATGTTTGCTCCATGTCCTCTTAGGGGCTCCGTAATACTTGACTATCGGTGGAAAATTTTTATATCAGTGCATTTATAATACAAAGTCATTATATTTGGGTCATATGAATACGATTTTTTTTACTCCAATGTTACATTAGGGGCTCGGCAAATTATAGAGTGCCATAGAGATGACATATTTTTGTAGGCCAAGCCGGAAGTTAGCGGGACACTGGTTCTCTTGCAAAAAAGCCCATTAATTTTTCTCACAGACTTTTGGATTATTGCAAAAAATAAGCTCTGTTTTTAACAAAAGTAAAAGGTGCTTACACATCTTCAGGGTTTCCCGCAGAAAATTTGTTAGTTAAGGTGATAGGGTTGGACGGGTGGGCGGGGCAATCAAAGGGGCGGGGTGTATGCGATGAAATTTAAAATATTTTAATAAAATAAATAAATAAATATGCGCTATGAAGTGAAACTAAAGGGTTAATAAACACAAACTAAAGCAGATGTTGTAGAACGTCTGGCAAACTATGATAGATAGCGCAAAAATTGTAAAAACGGATAATTTCCCACTATTAATTACATTATCTTAAAGGAGTGTAACTACTGTAGCATGTAAATAATGCACATAAATAAAGTGAGCAAGAGCGCTCAACAATTATATTGAATCAACAGGCACTTGAAACCCTGGCAGGTTGCTCAAACAACAAAATCACCAGCTAGCCTACTTTAAAATTGCAAGAACTATAGACGAATACAATAACAGGCTTAAATAAACCCAAAACATAAGTCCACTTACAGTTCTCACGGACACGTGTTTTATCAACTGGCTATCCTCCAGACATGACGGACCACGTCTTTATCTCATTTCGGTTGTGTGGTGCGCGTGCACGCCGCGGTGTGAAGCGCGTCTGCGCTATTCTCCGAGATGTTTTATCAACTGGCTAGCTATTCTCCAGACAGTGACGGTCCGGACCACGTCTTTCTCATTTCGGCTGTGTAGCGCGCGTCCCCGCTCGCGGTTTAATGCGTGTATGCGCTATTCTCCGAGATGCACATGACAGCCTTTTGTGCAGCTAATATTTTATTTTATTTTTTTGATGACCTAGTTAAGGCGGTAGGGTTTCCAAGCTTAGGCGGGCCGCCTTAACTGAAATATGCTGCGGGAAACCCTGCATCTTCAAATATGAATACAAATTTATGAATTTTATAGTGTAAATGCATTTACTAGAAATATAAAAGGCCAAATTTTGACTTCAAAATTCATAAAAGTTGTATTCATCTGTGAAGACTAACTTGTTTGACAAAATGTGTAAGTATCATAAACTTGTATCCCGCTAACTTCCGGGTTAGCCTACAAAAAAGTCATCCCTGCGGCACTCTATTCAGACTGTTGCGTTAACTTTACATTTTACAAGATTACATTTTCTTTTATTCATATGATGACTATTAATACTGAACATTAAAGGAACAGTATGTAGGATTGTGGTCAAAACTGGTACTGCAATCACACAACTGGTGGCCAATACACAACATGACAACATAAACATCAGTTGAGGGCTGCAACTCCACTTTTTAAATGACAATATCCTGGCCAGACCACTATTGTGAGTGATATAAGTATTTGAAATGAAAATGATTTCTTAATGTCTAGTGACATATGAGGGCCATTTTATGATTAATAAATGTACATTTCTTACATACTGTTCCTTTAGGTTCATTTTTCTAAACACAGAGCTCAAATTCATTGACTATCGGCCGAAGTGATTTTATCGTCCAATACGGATTATTCGCCGATATATCGGTGCATCTCTACTTTGTATGATGATTCGACCGAAATTTAAATGGCTAGTGAGTTTTAAATCAAATTACTGATCAACTCATGTATACAGAGCTGAAATCAAATATGGCGGCACATCAATAACCACATCACATTGCTTCTTGTCTAACACAAACAAATCATACATTTGAGACTGATCTGTACTGTAACTGTTGATTCAGTTTAAAAATCCAGTCTGAGTAGGTTTGAAGCATGAAGATGAGTAAATACTGGTAAAATTAATTCTCATTTAATAGAAAGTCAAAGAAAACATCACAATTTCTATTGAGTACAATACAAATCTCCAAAATAAAAGCCAGAAATGTTAAGGTGATGAAAGTCCACAATCTAAAATTCACTTCAGATATATTTTCCTCTCTACTCTAGATTAGTTTGCTGAGCTTCTTGTGATAAGCTGTTTAAAGGTATTTGAGGAGCGCTGAGAATTTCCATCCTGACTGCAGTCAATGTCTGCGTTTAGCAGCAACGTGTCTAAGACATCCAGCTGTGATCTGTCTAAACACAACTGACATTAAAATGAGCTCCACTGAAGCGGCCAACTTTTATTCTGACTCAACTTTGCACTCGATCTCTCAAAGCTTTCACATACCAGCAATTTACACCGACGGCTTAGTGGTTAAAAATCTGGGATGAGAAATGAAAGCTTTGTTTACGCCCTTCATAAGCCAACTTATATGCAGGCTCGCACATAATCCACGCCCGCAAACTTCCACAGAAAACACTGTGCCGGAATCGAAATATAATGTGTTTACGTAGTTCTACAAAATAATTGTTTATTCATATTTTTATCTGAGAATATTATTTTTACTCTCAATATATTGTTCTCCATATATATATGCACGCCAGGGGTGTGGCCACAAGGGCGCCTGGGTGGGCCTTGGCCCCCTCATTTACATGTCTGGCCCCCTCAGATTTCCAATTGCTTAAAATAAAATAATAAAATGTTGATTTCTTAGTCTGATTGATAGATTAACCAATCAAAATGCTGCGTGGTAAAATTCAGCTATTTTCAAACTTGATTGGATTAGCTCATGTCACAGGTTGTTGTGCGTAACTTGCGCTGTCATCTTCACATGTGAGTTCATTAATATTCGGTGACAATGTGCTATCTACATCTTATATATATATATATATGAGTTGCCCCCTCATTCAAATTTTTTTATTCTGGCTACGCCCCTGATGCACGCATATGGATAGATGTGCTTTTTGGAGCTTCAACCCATACGGGAAGATAACAACATTTTAAAACAAAATCATTTTTTGTGTTTACCTGAAGATATAAAGTAATATACATCTGAAGTTGCATGAGGGTGAGTAAATTATGAGAGAATTTGCATATTTGGGTGAACTATTCCTTCAAGTATAGACAAAGCTGCTGTTCACAGTTGTTGAGTCTCATGGGTGAAAGTGAAATGTTGTCCAACTTGTATTTTTTTTCTCTTTTGGGTATTGACTGGACCAAAGATCACCATTTAGGTCGATAGAAGAAAAGCATATCTGAAAGGATGTGACTTGCCTTCTCATATTTTGCAATGATCTCAGCCCGTTCTTCCAATATGAGTGTATCGATGTCCTTCTTCATTTCAAAACCTAAAACAGAAACAAAAAACTATGAGCAAAAATCTCTACTGGTCCAATTGCATGGTTAAAACACATGAAAATGACCTGAAGTATTTAAAGGAAAACACCATCGTTTTTCAATATTTTTACCTCAACTTAGATGAATTAATACACACCTCTTTTTTCAATGCGTGCACTTTTAATCTTTGTACAGCGCTTCTTGAATGTGTTAGCATTTAGCCTAGCCCCATTCATTCGTATGGATCCAAACAAAAGTTTTATTTTGTGCCACTATACTTACTCGTGTAACTACTCACGTAACAGTCTTTTAATAGGGAAAACATAGAAGTGTTTGGTGGCTTCTAAATTCATCCCTGTTTGGATCCTAATGAATAAATGGGGCTAGGCTAAATGCTAACACATTCACGAGGCGCTGTACAAAGATTAAAAGTGCACGCATTGAAAAAAGATAGGTGTGTATTAATTTTTCTAAGTTGAGGTAAGAACATAGTAAAATATAAAAAAACGGTGGTGTTTTCCTTTAAATCATTTTATCAATATTTAGCAAAATGCCAACATTCATTCATTTACCCTGATATTTACTTCAGACATTAAGCCATGAGATGGGATTGCTTATTTAGTTTGATCAAATACAGAAATGTGTTATGACAGCTAATACCTTTGAAACTTAAACATACAAACAAACACGACAACGATTTTTCAGCAAAGTCCTCTAAGTGCACAGAAGAAGACTTTAATGAACGCTTGTACGTCAATGCGCAAGAAGTTTTTTTACCCAGTTAAAGGAGGTTTACCAAATATATTATGATACTGACTGAATTTTTGAAAAGACAGTAAAGAAGTTTTGCAGCGAAAGATTTGTTAAATAGAAATTAATTAATTAATTAATAATATTAAAGTTAAATTACTGAACATAAACATATGATAAATGTTTAAATTTTCTTATAGAAAAAAATGCTTATTTACAAAAAAGTAAATTTTGCATATTTTAAAATTGAAGAAAAAAAAAACGTAATCTTTTATTTCAAATTTACCTCTACAACAGCTTTCCCTTGTCAGCTGATGCCACCAGGCCCTCTTATTTCTTAAACCCCCCTTGATTATAAAAAGGCCACTTCTCATCTGATTTTATCCCTGTTGGATAAACATCCCTTTTCCTTTTGGAAATTTGGCCATTTCAAACTGGTATAAAAGTGAAATGTGAAATGAACTGTGAACAAAAAGTTATGCAATTTGTAAAATAGTTTGTGGCAATAGGATTTGGGGTGGAAGCAATAACAGTCTTTGCAGGAATGTCTCAGTTGATGCCGGCTACCATGTGTTAAAACAGATGAGGTCTGTGGTTTACATTCACTGTGGACAGGTGCAAGTCATACCACAAGAGTCGACAGATCACCAGACAACTGCTGTGTGCTGAGAAACTTGCTTTCTGTTGTTTACCCACCTGTCCAACGAAAAACACTGTAATAAATCCCTTTCCCTTTTAAACTTCTCCTTTTCAGTTCTTATCCAACACATGTGAACCTTTGGCTGTTCAGATGAATATGTTGTTTTCCATTGTAAAGACAAAATCCTAATGCTTCAGCCACCGTCATATTGAGAAGGAGCCAAATGTGCCGTCATAACAAACAAAGTGTTGCAAATAGCTGGTTTACAGATCGAGTCAACATCGCATGCAAGTCTGTCACAGCTTCTTTAAAGCAAAGCTTCTTTGTGAAATGCAACATTTGCTAAGGGTTGACCAAGGAAAACAGGTTAAAGCTTGCTAAGGATGTAAGCATAATTTATTTATCAGACTTACATACTGCAATCTCATCTGGGAGCATAGGGAAAAATCACTATGCAAATCAATTGCAAAGGTTGTGATCTATAAAAAACTAACTTGACGGGAGAATGGGCTTGCAGGGTGGGATCTGAGGATGATTCATGTACGCACACTTGCAGGTGATCTGTGATTTATAAAGGGAACATTGCTTTGTTATATTTTTGACTTTTGTGCGCACGTAGACTTTAAGTAAGGATCCTACGCACAGTTTAATAAATGAGACCCCAGAACTCTTGATGTGCAAACTTTAGAGAGAGTTGTGCTACGGTGTCTCATACTGTAGTTGATTAAAATACATTTTGGCAAATAAGGCAATGAAAAATAATGTAAAGCTTTTATGTGGAACGACTGTTTATGCTGCGCTGTTTGGAATTCGCCCTCCGTCTGTGTGTGCACACCCGTTAAAGTGCACACATGGAGAGACGCGTTTCAAAAAGCAAGCAAACAAAAATCTTTTTGTCCTTTTGTTATTTTTCTAATAAAAAAACGTGTTTATGTCTTAAGTGTGTATGTAGAGACCCCCTTACAGCCCACGTGTTCAAATAGTTGCGCACGCATTTTGGCAACAGAAGTGGTGTTAGGGCGCGTCTCATTTCTCTGTCTTACCCCTTCACCTCGGTTTTGCGCGTTCATGTGAGGCAAAGTGGTGTCTCAATTCTCAGTTTGATCAAGGGCTAGGGCCAAGGCGTAGGGATACATAGCCCTTGAAACGAAGTGTGATAAGGACCACACTTAAAAAGAGAGGGGTAAACGTTAACGTAGGGGTGGGCAATAAACCGGTATGATAGTAATTACCGGTATTGTGTCACGCCATGATATGGATTTTGCAAAACCGTTGATACCGGCGTTACATATTTTAAATTATATTTTTGCACTTATCAGGTTTCCCGCGTGGTGTTAAAAAAAAACTAACCTTCAGAAAGTTATATCTATGGCTTAAAAACGCCCAGATCTTCATCCTAGGACTTAAATCTAACTTTATGAATGTTATTTTTTAAGACCCCGCGGGAGTTTACCCAAGTCTTAAAAGTCATACCTCCGTTCCCAAGATGCGCTGTCCACAGAAACACAAAACGAAAAGCTCCGATTGCACTTCAATCCATTTTGAATCATCATTTTTTTTAAGAGGATGCACATCATAGTGCACGCAAATCCTGCCAAAGATTATATTTCAGGTGTTGTGATCTGTATACAGCGAGTTTGGCGAGAAACAAGCCCGTGGCTTACCTAAGCATTACCAGGTTCTGAAACATAAGAGGACCCAGAAGCGAACAAAATTAACACTGCTTTATTGAAAATCAACTTAAACAGTTGGACTGTCGAGCCCCAAGGCACCAACAGCGCGTCAACAGTGTTATACATTTAGGAGGCTTTTTTTTACCTCACTGCTTCAAAGTCGTTTAACGGTGTTACTCCCTTTTCACTCAGATCTGCTCTCTCTACTGCACCCTGCACGCGCTCTCCAGGTAAAAGCGATTGAAGGACGGAAAGCAAGAAATTACCGTAATAAACCATAATTTGGCAAAAAGTGCAATTTATCTTCTTTTAGGAACCATTCCTTTTTTGATAGCGCAAATGGTTGAGGAGTTACGGTTAAATAGCGCTTTCAGAGTGCTTTAGCGGATAACGTAAGCAACGTACCAAACACATTAAAAACAGCCTTTAATGGTAAATTTCGTTTTCTTAATGCAGATTTATTAATTAGAGAAGCTATTAAACAATACATAGTGCATATTTACGCATAAAAACGTATGAGTGGAGTGTTTTTGGCAATGTGAATCTGCTGGTTAATTAAATTAAATGCAATTAAATGCAATAAATACATTTATTAATATAACTAACTTGTATTAATAAACTGCATTCATTAATGCGGTCAGGGATTAATACTTATTTAAAGTGAGATGGTATCTCCCATCAGATGTTCATATTAACAACAAAAAGAAAATCTTGTTCTTTGTATATTAATAAATCAAACAGACAAAAGATATACACAGCACACAGCTTTAAAGTTGTTGGATGTAGCGTAAAGCATTGTAATATGGCACATAGCCTACCAGCAAATGATCATACCAATTTCCATACTTTCATACTTCCCATATTAGTGACAATATGCATAAGAAGATTAGTCCACCCATCCACACAATGGCACTTTTAAAGGAAAAAATGGGAAAAGATAAAAAAACATGTTTATGTCCAATCCCTCACTTATTAGTAACATAAGGTTAAAAAATAAAAATTTTGTCCGTAATTTAAATAAGGTTTACTACAGTGTGAATCCAAAATGTTTTATCTCATAAGGCAACATACCGTAATACCGTTATACCGGCTGGAGAGTGAAAAATACCTTGATATGAATTTTTGCTCATACCGCCCACCCCTACGTTAACGTAGGAATATCTCAGGAGAGCCGGCATCAAGACGTTTTATTGATGAACGTCGAACTGTCAAGGAGTCGCACAAATGAAATTAACGTTATTTTCTGCAGTTTAATTGAGATTATATTATGACACTCATGTTTTATGATACTTTTAATAAAATGTTCAAGCGGTTTTAAATGTAATATTTTTGTTTTGAATCGCTAGTTAAGGCGCTAGCTAGCAGCTAAGTTATGCGCTATTTGTGGAGCTCCGCTCAGGCAATCGATACCACAACCTGAGACAACGGCATCTTCTTTGTTTTGTCTGTTTATGTAGCAGCCGGTTAGCGGCAGGGAAAGGTGACGCAAACGGTAATCGAGTGGTGTCTCATTTTTTAGACGAACGATCTGTCTTACCCCTTTCCCCTTTACTCGGTTTCGAGGGGCAAGGGGAAGACGAAGACAAAGGGGAAGGAGTAAGACAGAGAAATGAAATTGGCCCTTAGTCCCATACCACAGACAACGTATTCATAAGCATCCAGAGACATATATGCTCTTAATTTGTCTTGGGTAGGGCTTGGCGATATATATCGGGGAATTGTCATGCGCATCTCGTCAGTAAAGCCGGTTCCTTGATTAGTAGTAAATCGCCATCAGCTGCTTTTAGATGGAGCGGCATTTACTACAAAGAGCCATTACAATCGTATTCGATATATCTCCCAGCCCGATTCTTGGGTGTATGTGCTAGGTTTCTTATCTACATACTAGGGATGGGCACGAGTACTCGATTGCTCCAGTACTCGAACGTGGCATCGATCACAAAAACGATGATCATTTGGGTTTATTTATTTATTTATTGGGGTTATGGGGGCATTTGGATGTCTGGTTAGCGTTACAAGCGCCTGTGGTAGTAAAGACTGGGTCTGGAGATGCGTGTTTGACGTCGTGTTGAGCTACGCAGACTGGCATATGACATCAGTAACATTACCATGCATGATTCAAAAACAAACAATTCCGCGCACCCGCGCCGCAGCAACCTGCTGATCCGCGCAAATGCCCGGCAGGCCGCCAAACCTGTGAAGCCGGCCACACCTCACATCACTAAGGAACTATAGTTTTAAAGGATGATAGAAAAATAGAAAAATCAGTTCAATAGCTCTAAAAAAAATATTATATTTAATTCAAACAATAAAGACAGTGTTATTATTTATTTAATTTGATTTATTTACCTTATAAATGATTTCTTTACTGTAATTAAATTTTCCCACCCATTTTTTCTGATCCGATCCGTGCTTCAAAAAGCGTAATGTTATCCGAACCGTGTGTTTTGTGATCCGTCACACCTCTAATGGCCATAGGGTTTGCACAATTCTGTTTTCATTTTCTCACGATACAAAATAGACAGACAACCACAGATCTTAGCTGAAGCACAAACAGATACAGCCATTTGTCTTTGATGTTTTCACAAGACCTCTGGTGCAATTTTTAGCAGACCAACCTGTGATGCTTACTGTTCAACTAAAATCTTTTACTTCACATTGATTGATTTTATCTAAAGTGATAAATCCTGGAAAAAATGCCCTGTGATGTTGATCCATAGCATTACAGATGTGCTAAAACAACAGGCTTTCTGTACAGGAGGGTGCTTCCTAATAATCACAGGTCAGCAGTGACAGGCCAATGAAAAGGTGCTGATAGCGAGATACTTTAAACACTGATCTGTGGTCAGTTCAGATGGTATTTCTGGCATTAGCCAAAAATACCCAACACTGCAGCGCCTGCTGGGCAATGAACACAGAAGAAGAGAGTTTGAAAAGAAAAGCAAATGTCCTCTTTTCATGGACAGCTTTGGGTTCAATTAAATCGCCTGATGATTTCCTCCAACGTCAAGCAAGTTTTGAGCACTGAGCATTCAATAAAATATTCAAGACATATACAAAAAACGGCAAATTGAAAAGGTAAAAAAATAACCATACTAGAAAACAATATTAGGTACCGCTAAATGTTTTGCTCATGGTGAAATTGTACTTGTTTGAAATACCCAAGTAAATTATTTTCAATACATCATAGGTGAATAAACTAACTGGTCTGTTGCATGAAAACATGGAAGATTTATAATGTAGTACTAGAGTGAAATAGTAAAGCAAAGCCAGTACGCGTTTAAATAACGGGCGGTATAAAATAAATAAATGACTCAAATATCAAAGTTTCACATCAGGCTTTCACTTCCCTTCCCATGTAAAAGTTACACTCCAACAGAATGCTGGGTTACTTTAAACTTAGGGCCTGTTTACACGAGAACGCTCGAGGGTGAAAACGTAAAAATATTTTATCGGATGTGCCTTTCGTTTACACGGCGACGGCATTTTGGGGGCTTAAAAACGCAAAAAAATGAAACCACCCTTCAGAGTGGAAATCTTAAAAACGATCTACCGTCGCGTTCTCGTCTAAAGAGTAAAAACGCAAAAGTTTGTTCACGGTGGCTCTCGTCGCGTACGCATTTACGTCACAGGCATGCACCAGTTCAGGAAAATAACAACAAACATGTCGGATTATTTCCATACGTCGGACCTTCAAGTTGCCATAGCAGCTCTGATAAATATACAAGTCTTTCCAGCAGTTGTACGAAATATTCACAGCTAGCATTACTGATCAGAGAAGGCGCCAATTCGTCGGAGGCAAACCAGACGGCTTTGGACGATACCTGGGAGAACCAGGAAGAAGGTTGTACGCAGGCACACGGACTTGGTGTTGTTGTGTGTCAGTGCTTCACATTGCCACCTAGCCGCCTGGAGTGCATACTACATCGAATATCACACACTTTTGCGTCACCATGTGCACGCAGATTTCCCCCTTAAAACGCTTGTATAAACGCGGAATAAAAAGTGATAACGCAACGCCACTTTTGCGGTTTCTTTTCAGATCGTTTCCATGTAAACGTAGCCTTAGGTCATAAAGAGTCAAGCCCAGCCGTTGGGTTAAATTATCCCAACAATGAGTCAAAACAACCAAGCATAGGTTAAATTACAACCCAACAAGCTGGGTTCGTCATTTTTGACCAAACATTGGGTTAAAAATAACCCAGCATTTTTTTGTATGTATAAAGCCAAACCGGAAATCTCACCTCAATGGTAAAACTCAAACAAGTAATGGTTACTAAGACACTGACAAGAAATTGTAAAATCTCCATGACTTTGAAGTGACTCTGGTTTTACTAAACTAAACTGGTTAAAAAACTTAAAGAACTTATCAATAACTTAATCATTCAAGAGTATCATCACATAAGCTATCATTCATGTCTGTTGCACAAACGCAGCAAAGTTTAATAAGGGGTTGGGGGATTTAAAACAAATCTCTAAATTTACATGTGTACTTTTAATATACATTCAAACAGTATATGAGATACAAATTAAACACTGCGAGTGAATCTTCATTTTTCATTGCAAAGTTCTGACATTTTTAATTACTAATACAGTATATGAGAATAAAAGCATCAATTGATATTTAACAAAGACCCGCCCCTTTTTTTATGCCGACATCAACCGAAGCCATCACACTTATTATTTTTAAGTAATTATTTCTGGAAAAAACACCATTATCATTATTTAAAAGCAAAATCTTTATGTTTTCATAACACATTCACTAAATAATCCTAGCTAGATTGTATCAGTCATAGTATAAAGGCTAGATGTGTTACGGCATCTCTAACATCATCACCTGGCGGCCATCTTACCACAGGCAGCTCGCTCACTCGTAGCATTGAGTTTAATGGTGCAGGTACTTTTAAATGACCATAACTTGCTCAATTTTCTACCAATTTTCAAATGGTTTGGTGGTGTCTTACAAACTTTATTAACGTAGCTATAATTTAACATGTTTCATGTTTTTTTAGTATAAGTATGCAGTGTCATAGGTACATATTTGACATTTATAACAAACCAAACCGTTTGAAAATCGGTAAAAAATGAAGCAAGTTATGGTAATTTAAAAGTACCTGCACCATTAAAACTCAATGCTACAAGTGAACGAACTGCTTGTGGTAAGATGGCCGCCAAATGTGGACGTTCCACTCAATTGGCCAGCAGCGCGGGCGAGACATCAAGCCTTTATACTAGGGGTGTAACGATTCATCGTGCAAATGCGCGTTTTCTCAATGAATGAATTTGAATGAATTACGGTGAAATCCCGGCACATCCGAACGCCAGAGGGCGCTCCCGTGCAGAAACTCCTACAAGAAGTAGCATTACAAACGCTATTCCAGGAAATGTCTACACATGAATATTTATACGCTGTTCTTCAAATTGTTTCAGGTATTTTCATGGTAATAAAGAATATTTTGAATGATTTTGTTTAACGAGTGTTGCTTTTTTAAATGCACGTTATAAACGACTCCGACTCATAATGATTTTAGATTGATAAGGACTTCCTACTGACCAAATGCCATAATACAGGCACAAGCTGTGCATAAAACAAAGAATCGCAGCCTTGCGATTGAGAATCGATTTCAGACAGGCATTTTTAATGAGAACCGCGATTGAATCGTTACATCCCTACTTTATACATATCTCTGGTATCAGTAACCTATGTGCTTGCTATAACCCCATAACGTGTGATTAGCATCACTGGTTTCTGTCAGGTTTAGGGAATGGGTGAAAATGTGATCATGACAATAGCGATAAAATTTTACCTCCGACAAAATTCTGGCAGTGTCAGAAGTTTTGACATGCAGTCCTGAAAGTAGCTTCTCATACAACAACCTATGTGAATGAGAGAAACTTACCCCAAAACAATAGCATTTTTTATTATGTTTATTAAATATATTAGTTTTTAATTATGACTACTGACTAGACCAGGGGTCTCCAACCTTTTTGTAAGCACGGGCAACCACAATGGATAAAACAATCTGGACGGTAGTCTACTCAAAACTTTATTGTTTTACTTGTTGATATGTTTTATAATTGTTTAAAAATGTTAACATGCCTAAAGAAGCTAAGCTAATATAAATAATATGTAATAAATAAATATTAAAATTGAGGCTATCTGATGCCCAAGACCACTGGACTAGACTATATATTAAATGGACGGCAAAGACAACGAAAAACTTGCTCATTGTTTCTCGGCTAAATCCAGCAAATCAGCCACAATACTGATGCTCTCTTAAATTAGCACAGCTCATTTCCCATGAACCCAGTGTACTCGGACTTCTCCCCAGGGAAAACTCAACTGGACTTCTTTATTCTGAATACTTAAAGAGAGGTGTTTTCAAGGATATAAAAGCTCTTAAATGTCACAACCTTTACAGTGTTATCGTCATCTTCACTTACTGTAGATTAAAACTGGCAGTACACCGGCTGGATGCTTTCCAAAAGTTGACTTTTCTGACAAGCAAAAGTTTTCGAAAGGTTAAGGAAAAGTTCACACAAAGTATGAAATTGCGGCTATTATTTGCTCACTTGTGTTGTTGACAACCAACATGCTGCTATTCTAGAAATATTTTAAAGAATCGTCAAGCACTCATCATTATTAATATATTCTTCTTATATTCTTCTTCCCAAACTGTTCTCCTGAGCGCCGCTGTGAACGAATCTTTGAGTCGGTTCTTTTCAGTTAACCAGATGAACCGGTTTTAAAAAATTAACGACCGCACTACATACTATACAGTAGGCGAGGCGAATAGTATGTCCGAATACATCGTTTTCGGAATAAAAAGTAGGCGAAAAGAAGCCGGATGACGTACTACTTCCGGCATGTTTTTGAAGTGTGCATTCGATGGACACTTTACTATCCCGTGAGTCCCCGGGAGAGAAGTCAACAAGTTAACTTGATTTATATCACATGATTTACCAACATGGCGGATGTAGAATGTCCGAACTTTATTCACACTACTCATATTCGTGCTATATTTAACGTACTGTTTTAACGGTCGGTAATTAATCTAATTTAGTACGTAAATGTACTGTCACAGTATGCGATTTCAGATGCAGGGCAAGTCTGCGAAGCAAACATACTGGATAAGAAGTGATCGGAAATAACCACTCGGTTTTTGGTCCGTTCCAAGCGTTATCTCACGAGAATTCGTATATTTTACGAGTTGGCTAATTCGTATTAAAGAATTAGTCAATTTTCTTAAAAAAATCCAGATAATTTACTTACTACCATGTCATCCGAAATGTTGATGTCTTTCTTTGTTCAGTCGAGAAGAAATTATGTTTTTTAAGGAAAACATTCCAGGATTTGTCTCATTTTAATGGACTTTAAAGGACACCAACACGTAACAGTTTTAATGCAGTTTAAATTGCAGTTTTAAAGAACTCTAAATGATCCCAAACGAGGCATAAGGGTCTTATCTAGCGAAACAATTGAAATAAAAATATGCACTTTTAAACCACAACTTCTCGTCTTCCATCGGCCGTGTGATGCGCCAGCGCGACCTCACGTAATACGTCATCACGTCAAGAGGCCACAGATTACGTATCGACACTACGCCCCAGTGTTTACAAATGTGGAGAAAGAGGACCTTTCCGACGTTGTTGTATGTCGAATGATACTAATTAATGTCTTTGTGTCAGTTTATTGTTTAAAATGGTCCGCAAATGTGCGTTTCACATATGTAACACGTGACCTTTCGAAGTCATTACGTGAGGTTGCAATGGCTCGTCACACAGCCGGAGGAAAAAGAGAAGTCTTGGATTAAAAGTGCATAGTTTTATTTTTCACGCCAAAAATTACAATCGTTTCGCTAGATAAGACCCTTATGTCCCGTTTGGGATTGTTTAGAGTCCTTTGAAGCTGCGTTAAAATTGCAATTTTAAACTGCATTAAAACTGTTAAGTGTTGGGGTCCATTAAAATGAGAAAAATCCTGGAATGTTTACCTCAAATTATTTATTCTCGACCGAACAAAGAAAGACGTCAACATTTTGGATGACATGGTGGTGAGTAAATCTGGATTTTTTTAAGAAAATGGACTAATCCTTTAATTCATACGCCCATATTCGTAAGTTCTGGTACGATTTGCCTTGACCCTTGTGGGGTTATGGGTTCGGTTTCATTGTTGTTTTTTTCATGAGGATCGTATGATTTTGCACAATTAACTTCGTATGAATTGATACAAATTAGCCAACTCGTAAAATATGTACGGTTTTCGTGAGATCATGCTGTCTCTTCCTCACCTAAAACTAATCGCAGAATAGCTTCAGAGAAATTTTAACGTACCACCGCACAATACCTGGGTGATTCTCACGAAACCATTGAAACACCACGGCACTAATGATTTTAGCTTTAAAATGTGTAATATAGTAACATTAAAAAGCATCAGAATTAACACAATACTGTGTTCTACCTTGCACAATGTGTGATTTCAACATAAGAATTTATAATTGTAAATTTTATCTCATTTTCTGCTGAAATTCTCATTACCGCAATGTGTCTGGCTGTTTTTGAACATGCGTTATGTTGTAATTTAATCAAATTAACACAAAAATATTAAGAAAAAAAATAAATGAATGTTTTGCTAGACTACTTTAGATGACAGAAAAATATTTACTGAATATTCATGTATAATAATAATGAAGAAAAATTAGGAAAATGATGTGTCCATGCCTGATGTTCTCATCCTCCGCAACACTTTTTGAGAACAGTTTAAGCACACACAGAATTTTAATAAAGTTTGATTTTGAGTGACCAAGCACATGGACCAGTTACTTCAAGATGGCTACCAGGTAAGATCATTTTTTTACAGTTAATTTGAAATATTGTCTTGTCAGAATGCTTACACGACATTTTGATTATCATTACCGCAACAGATGCTTATTAAATGTTAATTTAATTAATAGAAGCATAATACTTTGATTTTAAATGCATGTGCAGAATCTCCAAATTATGTTCTTTCAGGTTTGTTATGTCATTTTGAAAATATGTCAGTGTTGATGTTTTCTGACTGTTGCGGTAATGAGATTTTTTAGGACTAATTTTTTAAATTATGTTACAAAAAGTGTTAAATGATAAGTAAAAGTTTTTAAATTAATGTTCCCATTTACTCCAGACTTTGTTTTTCAATGTCTGGTGGGAAAAAAAGTAAATTTAAGCAATTTTTACATTTTCATGCTTGACATTTTTAAAACCAGGTTTTCGTGAGAATCACCCACCTACGTGAAACATCACAGAATTGGTCAAACAAAAATGAGAAAATGCCAAAACTTCTTTTGTGGTGCACTAAAATAACAGCGTCGTACAAATCAAGCATGACGTACAGATGAATAATTAATTTTAACATTTTCAGATATCAGATATGAAAATTTTTCTTAGCACATTCAGAAGGATTAAGATGTTAACTTCAATCAGCGATGATACTTCATTATAATCATTTTCAAAGGCCTAATAAAAGCAAAACAAAAAGAGACCACATTCAAACCACACTGCTCTAGATGCAACAACAAAAAAGCACCTCAAAAATGGTCCATCTATTATTAGACGACATCCGACTGCTGCGACACATCATCAAACTGAGTATTGCACGCAATCTCCAAAACATAAGCGTTCAAATGTAATACAGCTTCCACCTCCGATAAAACTCGAGGCTTGGAGTCTATCCGCGTCTCTGACACACAGTACACCACATGACATTTTCTGACTGTAACACACATGTGTAGCAGCTGGTGCGATTGTGGTTCATCTGACGGGATTCACAGAACACATGGCTTTCCATTGGCCAACTTCCCCATTAAAACGCATTTGACAACAATTCTCTGAAGTCATATCTAATCCACAAACGTCTGGCAACCCTCACATCAGATATGAGCATTTGAGAGGCGTAGTGTTTTATATTACAAAACACTTGGGGCCAAATAACCGAAGTGGAAAGGAACGTGGGCCACACCCCAGGCTCTGAAACAAGGTGAGGAAGTAGATTGGTCACCACAATGCATCCTGTACGTTTAAAGTTCAAGGTTTTAACATGACAGCCTGTCTCATGAGAAGGACCAGTTATAAAGTTAACGCTGCTAAAAAAGCATTTCCATACTGTGCACATTTCAATGCAGCCACCAGGTCCCATTGGTTAAAATGATATATTGTACTAAAAGGACTAGTAGGTTAGTGTTAACCAGACTAGACAGAATTACTGTAGATCAATAACTGGAAAGTGAAAAGGTTTGCAGTGAGCCCTCAAAGTGATACAATGTATTGTTATTTCCCAAAATAAAAGTCCCAACTATAAAAGTCACATACACAATTTTACAAAATAAAAGATGAACTGTTATCTGATTAAAACGAATGGTTTAAGTGACAATCACGTGTTTAAATTCACACGTTTATTTGCTGGTGCTGTCAACATACAAAACTACTATAGTAAACTGCATAGTATACTGTATTAGACTACTGCATATTACACTTTGATAATGTGTACTATATTATTCTGTAGTATTAATTAGAATGACTTGATAAACTGTAGTAAACATTGTAGTATGCTTAATACAATACCATAGTACTTATGCATTTTACCATAGTAAATACTAAAGTAACGTTATGCTACTATGTGGGAACGTTTAAAAAAAATAAGACAGTCATGTATGCTGTTTACGTTAAATCAAATTCGTCGTTTCTTAAATCGTGACTTTATCGGACTTCCCCTGAAAGTTGCGACAACAACAAAAACGCGCGACAAAACACCACACGACTGATAAACTGAAGCACAATAACAACCGAGTTAAACACAAATACATTTCTTACCTGTCCAAACAGACCCTGTTAGTAACGTTATATAATCTCTCTGTTCATCGTTTAGCCGCTCACAGACTACAACAAGACTCCAATTCAACCTCGCGCTCACTGATCAGAGCAGGGGACGCGCGCATGTGCGTGCCTGCGTGCGCGAGCGTTTATGTGTTTGATTGACAGGCAGCTGCGGTTTAGAAAGTCATTGCACAGGACCTGCAAAGATCATTAAAACAGATCATTTACATGTTTTTATTTATATACAAATTTTGAATACATTACATAAATGAAATAAAATTACTTCGTTTTTTAAGAATATATATATAATTAAGTAAAACACGTATTTGTAGTAGGCTGTAAATGTCAATAACTTATACTTAGATGTACGCATTTATTTATGTATGAATCTATAAT
The DNA here is from genome assembly GCF_027580225.2 of Misgurnus anguillicaudatus. Taxonomy (NCBI): domain Eukaryota; kingdom Metazoa; phylum Chordata; class Actinopteri; order Cypriniformes; family Cobitidae; genus Misgurnus; species Misgurnus anguillicaudatus. The sequence goes on along the minus strand of NW_027395277.1, from coordinate 2,771,232 downwards.
ATTTTTATATATAGATACGCAGATAGGCCTGTGTGTGAAGAAGTGTAAAAGTGACTTTAAATCTTTTACAGAGATGTCGACAAATTTCTAAATCTTTCTGGAAATAATGTGAAAACGGAAAAAAAGGTAAATAGTAAAAGTTAAAGTTTTATAATGTATTACAGTTTTTCTCAATTGCTTTGGCTCAATTCTCAAATGAAAATTTTATTTTCCAAAACAATAAGATCAGATCTCTAAACAATTAGCTTATTGTTCACATCAGATTGGAATTTCTTATTGATTTGAGCAAATTGCAAATGCTTTGACACATGTGTGCAAACAATAAGTACAATCGTCTGCAGTTTGCCCAACAACTAATTGCATATGGCTTGTTGATCAAAACTGATGAGTCAATTCTCACTTAAACTGTCAAACTCTTCACAACTTCTCAATCATTTGTCATTGTGTACGCCATCACATTCAAAACGATCCATTCACTTATCAAAAACTAGTAAACATGCATGTACATTCCATAAATATCTGACATTGATATTGTTTGTAATGTCTGCTTCATTGGAGATTTTTTCCCCGGTGCATGGCAATGGAAAATATAAGATGTGATGTGGATGAAAATCTTTGGCCTGACCAACAAGAGCGACAGGATGTCCAACAAGAGCGACAGGATGTCCAACAAGAGCGACAGGATGTCCAACAAGAATAATTTGTTTTTCATTGAGGTTATTTTGTAGTTATTTTCTATTGTATTTTTGTTGTAACATAAGAAATATGAAATGTACAGCAATTGGACAAGCAAGATTTCAGTTTATGTAAATGTAATACACCTACAAAAATAAATGAAGTGAATAAATAGAAATGTTCATTTACTCTTTTTCTATGTTCTTTTGACCCTTCTCAATTATTAAATTTTTTTTCTATGGTGACTTTCATGGTGAAAAAACAACTGAACAATTTGACCAGTGTTGCTCACACGATGACAAAAATACTTTATATTTTGGTGCCCTTGGCCAAATTACTGACAAGATAACTACGTTTTGAAGCATGAATAAAATGTTTTGGGTGTGTAACTTCATTTTGCAGACATGCAATTAAGTTCTGAAGTTCCAGCAAACAGTTGTGACATTTGCACTCACAGTTTAGAGAATAATAAGACTGTTGCGAAAAATGTGCCAAAGCAATTGAGAAAAACTGTAACACTATGATGAATTGCTCAATTTAATCACTTGGGTTCATATTTAACCATTTGTATTATAATAATTACAATAATTTCCGATGTAAAATTCACTTTATGAAAGGCAAAGAGTGAATGGTTGTATTGCGCCCTCTAGCGGTCAGTAGGTGTTTGTGACTTTTTCGTTCAATAAAATAGAAGCACATTAATATCTGATGTCGATTTAATTTTACGATATAAAAAATAACATTACTAACAACTAGCAAATTGTGAGAATTTCTTGATAAAAATAAAAAGTCAAGGCATGCATTGTTGTTTTATGTTGCACGAGGCAACATCAACTACCATACCGAGATCAAAGGATTAGAAACAATTGTGAAAAATAATCTCATCAAATATCTATTTTGTGCTATCTATTTATCTTAAAGCATTTATTCATACTCTCAATAAATTGTTTAATTATAAAAGTTTTTTTCCAGATTTTTCTTTCTGTAATGTCTGTGAAAATCCATTTATTTAATGCTTTGTAAATGCCACCTGTACACAGAATGATTCCAGCTAAGACGTCCTTTGTACACATGCTGGGATGTGATTAAAACATTTTGCATGTATAGACCAAGGGTTCCCAAACTTTTTCCTACCAAGGGCCAAAAATCAAACCTGGCTTAGGGCCGTGGGCCAAAAAGGAGTGTTAGTAAAGTAAAGTTGCCCTGATAATCCCACTGATCTATATAAATGACTGGATTGCGCATAGAACGCTTGACGTAACTGCGTGAGGTGAAGCCAGCGCAGAGTTCGAGCCGCCATCTTGGTATACCCAACCGGCAGAGAGCGTCATTGACTTCCATTCAAAATCATGATCAAAATTTACCCCCTTTACAGCGTATCAGTTACACAATGTTAATTTTTAGGATATGTGTACGTTAATTATTTGTTAATTCTGGTGTTATTTGCAATGTTTATGTTTTAATCGGGCAGGATAATGGATTTACAAAAAACCGTTAAGGTGAGTGTGTCTGCTGCATACTGTTAATGACACGGGTATAAATAAAGTTTTTTTTGAAATTCAGCTACACGGTGACGGTCAGTGTTATTTCTCTAAATAAGTTGAGGTAACTTGTAAGTTTAGATAACATAATTACAAAACTAGCAAATGATTGCATGCACATACGGTACAAAGCATGATTATTTATTTAGATTTCAGAATGAGCACGTTTACTGTCATTAATACTTAATATGCTGCGGTCTGTCCGCTGATCTGATACTGTAATGAAGATGAATGTATAATAACTGTTTAAAACGCAAAATGTACAACTTTCAGTAAATAACTATTTACATGATTTGGACGTTTGTGTTGTAATAATGTACAGGGTAACTTCACATATAAAAACGAAGACGAGTAAAGTGATGTTTTATCATTAAAATCTGACAACGTCCATTGATTTAATAGAACGTTTGGGTATACCAACATGGCGGCGCGGTGGCTTCACAAGTGTGACGTCATGCGCAATCCAGTCATTTATATAGATCAGTGGATAATCCTCATTTATAATTTTCTAAAATGTAAAAAATAAATAAGCAAACATTACTCTGTTTATGCATAACTAATGCAGTTTTATTTTGGCCCACATGCCCTAGTTTGGGCACCTCTGGTATAGATATATTGAATAAATCACTGCCTAAAGAAATGTAATCTAAAAATATTAATGATTATCTGAAAGAAGTGTGGATATATTAGATACCTGCATGCACTGATTTGACATGAACACAGAAATATACACCCCTGATAATATAGTTTTGTATAATATTTTGCATTTCTGTCAAGAGATCCTAAAAATTACACACTGCACCTTTAACTGAGAAATAAAAGCTAAACACATTTTGAACTTTGTCCATTCTTTTGCTTAAATTTAACTTTTACAACGAAAGTACAAATTAACATGCATAGACAACCTATAGGTGTGTTCCTACCAATCACAACCTAACAATAAAATACAGAGCTTAGTGGTAGAGCATTTCATTAGCACAGCAAAAAGTCATGGGTTCGAACCCAGGGACCACACTGTCTGATACATTGTAATGCACTGTAAGTTGTTTTGGATAAACGTGTCTGCCAAATGCATAAATGCAATGTAAAGGTAATGATGATGATGATAAAATGCGTAAGATGTAAGCTGTGGTCTTTCTCGTGCTTGTCAGACGGAGGCTCCGCCCCCTTCCCTGGACAGGAAGTGACAGGGGTCTGTAGCCCGAGGGGTTGAATCTCTGGTTGGTATCAAGCTCATGCTGTAGTGACATTTACATGGTTGTTCTGCATTTACACACTAAATCAAACATGACTGTTTGAGGGTATTCAACCCAGTCAGAGATTTTCCTTTCAAGATAATGGAGTTACGTTTTAATTAAATATCAAATAACAACATTGCTAAAACGTGATCTTGAATAATTGTGTTAATTGTATATATGAATTGTTTTTGTCAATTTTTAAATCTTGGCAAATTTAAGCACAGTTTCAGACATTGTCGAGATATAAGGCTGACACATCTGTTATCCCACAAGAAAAATCTAAAAAGCAGGAAATCTTATTTCTATAAGTTGCTCTTCGTCATCTTAAATTATTTTATGAGTAAATTTTGCTTTTGATGTGTGTGTATATATATATATATATATATATATATATATATATATATATATATATATATATATATATATATATATATATATATATATATATATATATATATATATATAAGCATGTATTGGATCATGTTACTGCACAATATATAGGACTATTAAACTTATAAAACATATTTTCAAAAGAAAGGTTGAGTAAAACCCAGTTGAGGCATATTTTACAAGATTACTGCATTTGCGTCTTGTGTAAGTGTCTGAAGTGATAAACTGCAAGAAAGATACACACAAAGGCGCACATTGAGCCATCGGTGTGCTTATTATTGTCTCATCAACATCACAATGAAATAGGTACAATTTACATCAAGAGCTATTGTATTAAAACGCAGATGATTCAGATGATAATGCCACATTTCTGTCTTTATTTGACACAACGATCTATAAAACTGCCAATGGTACATGTGCTCAATGCAACTCATCCCTGACAGCATATCCATTCCCCTCGGCCTGTTTGCAATGAAGGCTGTAATTTCCACGCAAGATGGTTTTTGGCAGTCATACAATAGAAGACACCTGCGACAGGCAATGGGCCCTTTAACAAGCTAGACAGTGATGTAGCCCGCGTCATTTTGTGTCCTTTCCTGCGCCCATGGTCGAGCATGCCATGGTGCAAACATCTGCATGACCGGATAGAAAACCACATTATTTGTGTATAAAGACACTTTATTAAGACACATTTGTGGTAGCGAGTGTTTGTGTTTGTTGTTTGCCCTAAACATGTGGTGATGGATGATAACAGCCCCTAACATCTTAATTTGTCCCCCAGCAGGACATTGAACATCTGGTTTCAGCCTTTACTAATTTAGTCACTGACTGGCTGCAGAGCAAATAAATGCAGGAGAGAAGACCAATCACAATTCAGTATGCAAATATCCATGCCAGTTATTATATTTTTAATACAAAATTTTTAAACATTATGGCCGGTTTCCCGGACAGGGATTAGACAGGGAATAAATGTAAGAGCTGTCCAAACTGAAAACAACTTGCACTGACATATCTTAAAATACATCAATGCCCTTTGTTTTGCCTCAAAATGCATGCCAGTAAAGTTTTTAAAGACATTTTTGTTAAAACCAGGTATATTTCCTTATTTAACTAAGGCCTAGTCCTGGTTTAAGATAATCCCTGTACAGGAAACCACCTATAATTTGGATAAGATTTTAAATAAGTTATATTTTGAAAAGCTACGTTTTAAATAAGTTATATTATAAATAACAGAATTTTAAAGAAGTTAAATTATTACCGAGCCCCTAAGGTGACATTGGAGTAAAAAAAATCTAAAGTTTAGTTTCATGTGCTCACGCGATAGTTTCACGTGCGCACACGAAATAAATTTTTTTTAAATTTAGTTTTGCGTGCTCCGTGAAACTATCGCACGCGCATGCAAAAGTTTCACGTGAGCAAGCGAAAGTTTCACGTGACCACGCGATAGTTTCACGTAAGCACCCGATAGTTTCACGTAAGCACAGGAAAGAAAATAATTTTTTTAAAGTTTAGTTTCACGTGAGCAAGCTAAAGATTCACGTGAGCAAGCGAAAGTTTCACGTGAGCACGCGATAGTTTCATGTGAGCACGCGATAGTTTCACGTAAGCACCCAATAGTTTCACGTAAGCACACAAAAGAAAATAATTTTAAAAAAAGTTTAGTTTCACGTGAGCATGCGAAAGTTTCACGTGAGCATGCGAAAGTTTCACGTAAGCATGCGAAAGTTTCACGTGAGCAAGCGAAAGTTTCACGTGAGCAAGCGAAAGTTTCACGTGAGCACGCGACAGTTTCACGTAAGCACCCGATAGTTTCACGTAAGCACAGGAAAGAAAATATTTTTTTTAAAGTTTAGTTTCATGTGAGCAAGCTAAAGATTCACGTGAGCAAGCGAAAGTTTCACGTGAGCACGCGATAGTTTCATGTGAGCACGCGATAGTTTCACGTAAGCACCCAATAGTTTCACGTAAGCACACAAAAGAAAATAATTTAAAAAAAAGTTTAGTTTCACGTGAGCATGCGAAAGTTTCACGTAAGCATGCGAAAGTTTCACATAAGCAGTGTCACGTGCGCACACGAAAGAAAATCTTTTTTTTTAAGTTTAGTTTCGCGTGCTCACAAGAAACTTTCGTGCGTGCATGTGAAAGTGAAAGTTTCACGTGCACAGGCGATAGTTTCACGTGCGCACACGAAAGTTTCATGTGAGCAAGCAAAAGTTTCACATGAGCACATGAAACTAAACGCGATAGTTTCACGTGCGCACGCGATAGTTTCACGTGTGCAAGCGATAGTTTCATTTGAGCACGCGATAGTTCACATGAGCATGCGATAGTTTCACGTGCGCATGTGAAACTAAACTTTATTTAATTTTTGCTCCATGTCCCCTTTAGGGGCTCTGTACATTATGAACAACACAATTTTGAAGTTATATTTTAAATAGAATTTTGAAACCTAACCCTAACATTTTATTTAAGTTATATTTTAAATAACAAAATGTTTAAAAGTTATATTACAAACAATACAATTTTTAAATTAGTTATATTTTGTATAAAACGTTGTATTCATTTTATTTTAAATTTTTTTTTTAAATAAAAATTATATTTTGAATAACAAAGTTTAAAATAAGTCATATTATGAATGAACATTTTAATATTTTAAAAAACAAAGTTATGAATAAATTATACTATAAATAACACAATTTTGAACAACCTATAATATGAAAAACAAAATTATATATTTTGAACAAAATTTTGAATTTGTTATATTTTAGATATTTTAAATAATTTTATAAACCTATAAGTACATATTTAATCTGCAATTTTATGTTTCAAACAGAGATGGCGATAGAGAGGTGTTGTATTTTAAATTTACATTTTAAAATAATTTACTTTGATTGATGTGAATTTTAACTCTTTCCCCACCAGCCTCTTTTTTTTTTAAGTTGCCAGCCATTGCAAGCATTTTTAATGATTTTTTTCCAGATTCAGAGTGATGATCAAAACCTACATAGAGTTTTAACTGTTTTGGCCTAAGAGGATGCTTCAGTGTTTTATAAGTTGGGTAAGAGCGCCACCTGGTGGACCATAGCGGAACTATGGATTGCCGTAAAAACCCGTCATCATGGTTTCCAATGTAGGCATCGCGCTTCTCAAAAACGGCAGCAGCTGGGTTTTTTTTCATGCCGAGCGTTCAACTTTGAGTGAACCGTTCAGCTTGTCAATGTCACTTTTAACTCGGCTGTCCAATCACAGTGGAGGAGGGGTGAGACAAATACCATAAGAACCAACCGGCGCATCATACAACGACTGAAAAACAGGAGCAGGCACACAGTCGGTGTCCGCTTGCCGTTTACAGACGTGTTTAAACGCTTCTATAAAAAGTTTAAAAATTTGGCATGTAAAATAAAATTTTCATAACCAGCATACTAAAAACTTCCTAATCCACATTAGCAACTACCTAAGGTTTGGACATAGCAGTCTCCTGATATTATACTGTACACTTGCAATGGCCTCTGTTGTGGTGTTTAATTTACAAATCTTTCAAAAATCTTACTGTGGATGTAAAACACAACTCATTTTTTTGCTATTTCATTTGGGTTAGGTTGAGAGTGTACGATATGCAGGACTTTCTAAGAAATGGCAGTCTCCTAGGGTCAGGTCAGGCAGTTCGCAGTAAGACCGCATCTCAGATCACATAAATACATTTGGCTCCATTGACTCCCTGATGTGATAAAGGCTGCAAACACCCTGCAGCGCTGATGTCTGCGTGACCCTCGACTTTATTGGTCAGAGATGAGACCAAGATTACGCCAGGCACGTGTGTGTCCTGACATATCCACTGTCCTCCAAATCCTCCAAATCCTCAGTGCATATATAAATGGCAGCCCAATTTATGTTTACTCAACCGGATGTGAAAATCGAAGCGGTCTGGCAATCGTTACTTGCCTGGTTTGTACATCTAATAGTGGAATTGAAGTGATCCAACATGAGAGGCCGTATTATTGATACGAACAGGCCGTAGCATACGGACCAGCTGTCTGCGCATCCCTTGGTCTCCATTAGGTTCTCTTTTCCCCAGGAGACTTGATGAGCGACTCAGGCACTTGTGCGAGTTTAAGGGGCCGTCGTTGACTTGTGCCCCAGCTGCACTCATTATCGAAAGGAAGCGGACGTCGTCGATGAGCGCAACGACATGCATTGCACACACGTCACAGGCACAGCCTGCTACGTTTACCGAAATGGCATCGATCGAGCCTTATGATGCCGTCAGCTCTCCGGTCACGCTGCGTTTCAAAGGCAATTTACTCGCATCTGCTCCGATAAGCAATTTCAGACATAAAGTCTTATTTGTGTTGCTTTGTTTCACACATTCCATGACAGAAAAGCCTTTTATAAGCACATGCAAACACCGTTATGCCCTCTGTTATAGAAATTATCTCTCCTACCTTGTCATTTCTCACAATTTCCCAGTCACTCAAAACTGTATGAATGCAAAAAAGGGCAGAGAAGACCTATAGTGTTTTTTTACTAGGTTTGATTCAGACTTATGGAGTTTTAGATACATTCATGCAAAAAATGTATTTGCCTTAGATGAAGGTCTTAAATCATTTCCGCCTACCCCAAACATGTATAATGTAGTAACTTATTTATCTTCTTATTACTTGATGCTTAAATTACTTCATGACTGATACATCAAATCATGCAGTTTGTGAAGGATGTACAGGAGTGGATGCTTTGATTCTTATACATGCAGAAGTCAATAATCCAAGACAGATATTTCAGTGAACTACTCTACAAAAATAAACCATGGTTTCATGATAATAAAGTTTAACAGTTGTTTTTGGTGTATTTGCAAAATCATGGTTGCAAAATCTACGGTTGCTGTAGCAAAATCACGGTTAATCTGCGGTAACTAACTGTAACTGTGATAACTACTGTATAGTAACCATGTTTTTCGTTTTTATTTGTAGTAAAATCGTGGTTAATTTGTAAGAGTAAAAAATAAAATTGTACTGAAATGAAATAGTACAGTGCTAAACTTGAAAAAAAAACCTAGTGGATGAATGGATGAAGCCCCCGGGCATTGCAAAGCATAGTTAGTTTATTTGACTTAAACGTGTATGCAGACGCTCAACGCATGCGGATTGTAACAAAATGCAATGCATCTCCTGGGCTATATACAAACTACATTTTCCTGTACACGCATGCGCGACCTACACGTACAAAATAAGCACGTTTACAAAAACCAGGCAGTGCGCGTACTGTGCGTAAATTAGAATTACACACACTATACGCAGACCCTTGCATACCCATAAAAATGGAACTATCTTTCTAGTTTAAATAGTCTGTTTTTTACGCATGTATATGCGCACAGTTGAATGCACAGCCTTGCAAAGCATAGTGAGTTTATTTGACTTATACGTGTACACAGACATTCAGCGCATTGCGACAAAATCTCCTGGGCTACGCATTACATTCTCCTGTACACGTATGCGCGACCTACGCGTACAAAATACGCACGGTTACAAAAAACCGGCAGTGTGCGTACCGTGCGTAAATTTACATCACGGGCACTGATGCGGACCCTTGCATACCCGTAAAAATAGAACTATCTTTCTAGTTTAAAGCCCTGGGTATAGTCTGTTTTTTACGCATACGCAAGTGTACGCGCACAGTCGAATGCGCAGTCTTGCAAAGCATAGTGAGTTTATTTGACTTATACGTGTACACAGACGTTAAGCGCATTGCGACAAAATCTCCTGGGCTACGTATTACATTCTCCTGTACACGTATGCGCGACCTACGCGTTCAAAAAATACGCACGGTTATAAAAACCAGGCAGCACGTACAGTGCGTAAATTTGCATCACGCTCACTGTTCGCGCACCCTTGCATACACATACAAATGGAACTATCTTTCTAGTTTAAAGCCCTGGGTATAGTCTGTTTTTTATGCATATGCATGTATATGCGCACAGTCGAATGCACAGCCTTGCAAAGCATAGTGAGTTTATTTGACTTATACGTGTACACAGACGTTCAGCGCATTGCGACAAAATCTCCTGGGCTACGTATTACGTTCTCCTGTACACGTATGCGCGACCTACGCGTACAAAATACGCACGGTTACAAAAACCAGGCAGTGCGCGTACTGTGCGTAAATTAGAATTACACACACTATACGCAGACCCTTGCATACCCGTAAAAATTGAACTCTCTTTCTAGTTTAAAGCCCTGGGTATAGTCTGTTTTTTACGCATACGCAAGTGTACGCGCACAGTCGAATGCGCAGTCTTGCAAAGCATAGCGAGTTTATTTGACTCAACATGTACACAGACGTTCAGCGCATGCGCATTGCGACAAAATCTCCTGGGCTACGTATTACATTCTCCTGTACACGTATGCGCGACCTACGCGTACAAAATACGCACGGTTACAAAAAAACGGCAGTGTGCGTACCGTGCGTAAATTTACATCACGGGCACTGATGCGGACCCTTGCATACCCGTAAAAATAGAACTATCTTTCTAGTTTAAAGCCCTGGGTATAGTCTGTTTTTTACGCATACGCAAGTGTACGCGCACAGTCGAATGCGCAGTCTTGCAAAGCATAGCGAGTTTATTTGACTCAACATGTACACAGACGTTCAGCGCATGCGCATTGCGACAAAATCTCCTGGGCTACGTATTACATTCCCCTGTACACGCATGCGCGACCTACGCGTTCAAAAAATACGCACGGTTATAAAAACCAGGCAGCGCGTACAGTGCGTAAATTTGCATCACTCTCACTGTTCGCCCACCCTTGCATACACATACAAATGGAACTATCTTTCTAGTTTAAAGCCCTGGGTATAGTCTGTTTTATAGTCTGTTACACTTCTAATGGCGAGTCTTGTGTAGCCTACTGTACGCATAAAAACGGACTATGCTTCGGCCTTAACGCAATTTTTTGTTTAACCATAAATGACGTCCAAAATGTAAACTTTCAGTTTTGCTTGTCACGAAGGCACGTACACCTGACAACACAACGTCCACATATCAAGTCAGTTTGATATCCACATACTATACACAATCCCTTAATCTTTAGCTGGTAAACAAACATTGTTTGAAGGATTAAAATGAAATGTATAGTTTAAAGGTAAATCGATTACCAGTCTTGTGTTTGTGAATGATCAAAGAGTAATACGGCTCATAAAAATTAAGAAGGGTTTGTGTGTTTTGTTGTATTGCTTTAAATTTTGTTGTTATCATAAAAGACGGTCTTGAGGACAAAGAACAAAAGAAAGCAGATAAGGCACAGGAAAACGCTACGTGTTCGACGACAAGAAAATGTCAGAGTTTAATTAGGAGGTGCGTCTGTGCGGTTAGAGCTTTCGTAATTATCACATCCAGTTTGGCCGTAGCCTGCGGCGCGGGCTACACATGGTGCCATTACGAAAGGTAAATTCAATAACACGCTGCCTCTCGGAGAAGGTTCTGGACTAATGGGAGGGGGAGCAAGTGATGCTGTACCAAAATATGCCCTTAGGTGAGAGCTTTTGTTACAACATGAATATACTAGACTATTGGCCTACCAAGAGCAGAGTTTTTACGCTAAATGGGTTAACAGACATCACACGTGCCATTCACTGTATACTGATGAACATGATATGATGTTTTGTGGTCCAAACTGATCCACATTGGTCCGCTGATTTCAATGGCTTATGGTTTTGTAAATCAAACTTCAAACAACTTCCAAAACTCACCAAGGTGTTCTGGCGTTGCTATGCAGTTGCTAAGGTGTTTGGGGTGGTTACTGGGTGGTTCCAGTAATGTTCTGGTATTGGGTGGTTGCTTAGTGGTCCAAAGAAAAATGAAAACAAAATTATTACACACAACCAGTTTTTGCTCGGCCCACATACTGCAATGAATTGGATTCTGGATTCAAGACAAGTCCCACACATGGGCCATAACTGAGTGCCATTTCTGCCAAACCCGGGCCATGTTTGGCCCACAGGCTATTAGCCAGTGCCCTATGAATGCCAGCTGTGCCAGATGCATGCAAAAACTTGGCCAAATTTGTTTGCCGAGTAGTACATAAAGTCAAATAAAATGTCCTAATACTTTATCATGTATTATTTAAGTGAAACATTGAAGTCAGTTTTATATATGTATATATTTCACAAAAAAAAAAATTCAAAATGGATTTCAATATATTTTACATAATATGTGATATATTATACCTTTCTGTATGGTGAAACATTGGAATTTTACTCAAAAATATTTTAAATGGATTTTAAATGTGGCTCAAGTTCGGCCATACAAATATGGCCCACATATCTATATTTGACATCTAGGCTAAATACTCAATTTGACATCTGGCCCATGTCTTGGATGCCATCTTTAACCCAGTGCCATCCCTGCCAAACCTGGGCCATGTTTGGCCCACATGCTGTGTGCCAGATAAATGCCAGCTGTTCCAAACGAAGTCTGGGCCAGATTTGTTTGCTGACTGGGACATTTTTTTGGGATGACTGATGAACTGCATTGCATTCTTTAAAGTAAACTTTGTAGTACCATGTAAACATCACAAATATGGTAATTATTAAAAAGCTTCTTAAATATCAAAGTACCATAGTTTTACTATCTAATACAGTATCACCGAGCCCCTAAGGTGACATTGGAGTAAAAAAAATGAAAAGTTTAGTTTCGCATGCTCACGTGAAACTTTCGTGCGCACGTGAAACAATTGCGCGTGCATGTGAAAGCGAAAGTTTCACGTGCGCACGCAAAAGTTTCACGTGAGCACGCAAAACTAAACACTGTAGTTTCACGTGCACACGTGAAAGTTTCACGTGCACACGTGAAAGTTTCACGTGAGCACGCGATAGTTTCACGTGAGCATGCGAAACTAAACTTTATAAATTTTTTGCTCCATGTCCCCTTATTAGGGGCTCCGTACTATGGTACCCCTGCATAGTTTTTATAAAAGAAAACAGACATATACAGTGTATTTTGCGCAATAAATGACTGGGACATTTCTTTTTGGATGACTGATGAACTGCATTGCATTCTTTAAAGTAAACTTTTAGTACCATGTAAACATCACAAATATGGTAATTATTAAAAAGCTTCTTAAATATCAAAGTACCATAGTTTTACTATCTGATACAGTATCACCGAGCCCCTAAGGTGACATTGGAGTAAAAAAAATGAAAAGTTTAGTTCCGCATGCTCACGTGAAACTTTCGTGCGTGCGCGATTGTTTCACGTGCGCACGAAAGTTTCACGTGAGCATGCGAAACTAAACTTTTCTTTTTTTTACTCCAATGTCACCTTAGGGGCTCGGTGATACTCTATCAGATAGTAATACCATGGTACTTTGAAAAGCGAAAGTTTCATGTGCGCACGCAAAAGTTTCACGTGAGCACGCAAAACTAAACACGGTAGTTTCACGTGCACACGTGAAAGTTTCACGTGAGCACGCGATAGTTTCATGTGAGCATGCGAAACTAAACTTTATTTAATTTTTCCTCCATGTCCCCTTAGGGGCTCCGTACTATGGTACCCCTGCATAGTTTTTATAAAAGAAAACTGACATATATAGTGTATTTTGCGCAATAAATGACCCCATAATGTTTCAGTATCTTCTTTTAGTCCATGAAATAAATTTAAAGGGATTTCTTTTTGCCTGCAGTGTTTTTCTGCATTTGTCACTGTTGATCTGTCTGGTGTGTATATGTGGCTGTGTGTCTGAAAGCTGCATATCATATCCGATCACGAACACAGCATTGCCATATGTTTCGCATGACAATCACCCTCACCATTATAAATAATTTATATGCATTTACATCATGTATGATCTACTTGGGTACTTTATCTATGAGCATGCAGTGAACAATAAATAAACATGATCTCATAAAGGTAACCGATTGAATTAGTTTGATAGAAGTTTGTCATACTGTAGGAAAGCATTTTTTTTTATTTAAAGTGATAACACATATGAGTCCAAGCTAGTGGACAATGTATTTTTATTCTGTCTCCCCCCAAGGCCCCTTAAATATAATCTTCCATATTGGCTGTACACAAAATGGGCAGCAATTCAAACACAAAAATAGAAACATCTCATTAAGTCTAATTGGTAAGAAATTGCCCAATGCACGTTACTATACGGTAATGATTTTGTTTGTGTTACTACCAGTCATTTTGGTCTACAATACCCATTAAAATGTTCTCAATAAAGACATCCAAGTATAAACCTGAATGAGACCGAAAGTTTAATTGAATTTTGTGTCTTAACCCAATGATCTTAATTGAACCATTCACGCAAGTACCACAGTTTAAACAGAGTATTCAAGGTCCTTCTTCACATTTAGATGGTCACGACACAAGCTTACCTTCACGGCTCATCCCACCACAAACAAATGACATGGGCAAACATTGACGGAGGTGCACTTTACATGATTAACCATTTTGCTTGGCAGCTGTATTTTGACACACTGATGCGCAATTATGCCAACGGGTAATTACATTCACGCTATACCCGGCACAAACTATGAGCAGAACACAAGGTATACAGAAATGGGTTTTGTGATCAGATTCGGGAAACAAAGAAGTGTCACTGTTTTAAATGTGGACTTGATCAAATCCAAAATGCCCCCAGAATGACACAATTTTACAGACAAACCTGTCGTATTGTCCACACCTGTAGAGTTGTGGAAAATAAAATACACAATATCACAGTACACTGTCCGAAAACAGTACAAAACTGTACCTTTTCTGTCGCTGGGGAGGTACAGTTATTTTTCTACCTTTATGAGTATATAACACATTGAAATATTGTACCTTATAAGAATAATTTTGTATGTTAGTTAACTGTACCTTTAAAAGTACACAGTAAGTCCTTAAGGTACAGTATGTACCCAAATAGGTACAAGATTGTATTATGTTTAGTATACCTGTAAAGGTACAAAACAGAACCACCCCAGACAGAAAAGTACAGACAGTGTATGTATACTGTATAGTTTTTTTAGCTCTTATGCTAGTATATTTATATGTATCCATTTGACTTTTTTCTTATATGTCTCTTCTTCTTACTATATCTATTTTTCTTAATTTGTCTTGAAAAAGTGAAAGTTGGATTAACTTTAAAAATGATTACAATTAGTAATGCCAAATTTTTAAATATTTTTTTCAACCCAAATTTTCTCACTTTAAGCGGGCGGGCACGCCAAAGCTTTTACGCCCGCGGCTGGCGTATTTTCAATTGTTTCCGATGAAAGCGGCGGCATTTTTTCCGTGGCCAACGTTTTTTCCGTGCTCAGCGCTGAGCACCGAGAGTTGAAAAATATTCAACTTTGAGTGAAAAGCTCAGCTCGTCAATGTCAGTTCTACTTCTCACACGGCCGTCCAATCACAGTGGAGGAGGGGCGGGACAAATATCACAACAACCAAACGGCGCATTGTACAACGACTGATAATCAAAGCAGAAGTATTACAGCAACCAAAGCGCTCAGCTGAAAAAAACTGGCAGTCAGCTGTAAAAAGCCGGCTTTCGGCATCCGCCTGCCATTTTCAGCCGCGTAAAAAAGCTTTGGTGTGCACGCCCCTAAGTGAAAAATTTAAGTTAAAAAAGCGTAAATTTTTTAGGTGCAAACAAGTGAAGTGATTTATATATACACACTCACCAAAAGGATTATTAGGAACACCATACTAATGCTGTGGTTGACCCCCTTTCGCCTTCAGAACTGCCTTATTTCTACGTGGCATTGATTAAACATAGTTGAAAGCATTCTTTAGAAATGTTGGCCCATATTGATAGGATAGCATCTTGCAGTTGATGGAGATTTGTGGGATGCACACACGTACATGGTGGTCATAAAGGGATGGACATGGTCAGAAACAATGCTCAGGTAGGCCGTGGCATTTAAACAATGCCTAATTGGCGCTAAGGGGCCTAAAGTGTGCCAAAAAAACATCCCCCACACCATTACACCACCACCAGCCTGCACAGTGGTAACAAAGCATGATGGATCCATGTTCTCATTCTGTTTACGCCAAATTCTGACTTATTCTGATAATTGCATTAATGAGAAATGGAACAGGTGTTCCTAATAATCCTTTAGGTGAGTGTGTGTATATATATATAGTGATTTGTAAGTGATTCTTAAAAAAATAAGTTTATAAAAGTGTTACCAGCAAGTATTTTTTACGTAGATCCAACTTTCACTTTTTACAGTGTACTTTACCTTACCTTACACTTTAAAGATATTGCTGGATAAAACAATCAATTATCTTTGATATATTTTATGTTTGATTTGAAAATATATTTCATATAATACATTATATGATAAAGAAAGATCTATTTATTCTTAATAATTCACCACATATTGTGAATGTAGATCGAATCAATTAATAAAAGCAAGTTTTTATCATTTTATTTACATTTGAATTGCAAGGATATATTTATTCTTTACTATTTCCAAATATGAATATAAAATAATGTAAACTAAGTTGCAAACCTTCATTTCTAACCACACAATTACGTACAAATAAATGGTCAAACAATGGACCCAAGCTGACGGTACACTGTAAAAAAAATCCGTAGAAATTTCAATGTTATTGCAGCTGGGTTGCTGGTAATTTACCGTAGATTTACATTTATGGAATTTACTGGCAAGAGTTTGTTCAAAGTTAAATAAATTTTAAATATTAACAAGTCTTTATCTTTACAGAATAAAACTATACGATAACAGCCTCATGCAAAGCATTCTGGGAATCAGAAATCATCATCAACCTTTTTCTGTTTTTTGCTTCAGATTTTGTTTCCCAGAATGTTTTGCTTGATGCTGTTTTTTTTAGTTTTACTCTGTAAAGACAAAGACTTGTAAATGTTTAATGTTCATTTAACTTTGAACAAACTCTTGCCAGTAAATAACATAAATGTAAATCTACGGTAAAAAACCGGCAACCCAGCTGCAATTTCTACGGAATTTTTTTACAGTGTACCCTTTAAAAAGGTTCTAAAATGTACCATTTAGATACATATATACAATTGGTACGATTTTGTACCTCTGAGATTTTAATATGAACTCTTTAGGTTTACTAGGCAGCTTTTTTGACATTGTTCAATTAGCATCCTCTTTTTACACGTTTATCTTATTGTGAAACCTTAAACTGACAGGTTTTTTTTGGTTGTATAATTTCACCAACTGAGCTAACCATGCTTTTAACTGCGTCTAACACTTTATAATACTGTATGACTGACCAGTTTGCAATAGACCACAGGCTGCAGGAGGTTACAGGAGACGTTTAGTTATAGTTTCAACATTTGTACCATTAATCTCCCTAAGTGAAGAAAACAAATCAGCACAAATGATCTGTCGCCTCTAGCTCACACAGACATGATATACTACCCTAAAGGTACGTTATTGTCACAGCACTTGATTAAAAACATTTATTGTTATGGTTATTAGGTAATGTAGTTGATTACATTTAATGCAATATTTATTTGTTGTGCATCTAATGACCCCCGTCGAGATGAAAGGTAACGTTCAATAAAGAAAATGAGCGAAAGCGGGACAGAATAAAGAATTGTGGGGGACGAAGAATAATCGGCCAGCTGTGAGCGTGCAGCAATTACTATGTCTGAAGTCTAACAATTATGCCGCGGGCCGAGGCTACCGTCCAATCAATACGTAATTGTGATAATTGTTGTCCTCCGTTGTGGGTTCCTCTGTAACTTACAGAAAAGCGAGACTAAAAATGAACAAACAGCGAGCGGTGAATGGCGAAACGATGCCAACTTGTTGGGAACGACATTTAAAACAAAGACGCTCAATTTGTGGTGTAGAGAAACACGCTGTGAGGGACGATGAGTCAGCGCATCAGGTGGTTTATGGGTAATTGATTTTTACATGTTTGCTATATTTACATACAGTTACTGTATCATTTATGCACATTGTCAACTACATTTTAGTATTTAGGGTGTATTAGCTTTTCATCACAAAAGACATCTTCATCAGTGTTTCTCAACAAGGGGCCCACAGAGGGGCCTCAAGAAATTTCCAAGGTGGGCTCAAGATAACTTAAATTTATTCAAAATAAGACAAAGCAACCAAAAAGCAAAACACTTCTTATAGTTTGGATATTTGTGAAAATTGTGTGAGTGGGGGGCTTCAAATTTTGCTGTGGCCAATACGGGGGCCTTGAAGTAAAAAGGTTATTTGGTTATTTTTACATTTTTTGGAAGAAATTGTGATTGTGGGGGGTTTCAATTGTTGTTATGGCCAAAAGGGGGGCCTTGAAGTAAA
This sequence comes from Misgurnus anguillicaudatus, assembly GCF_027580225.2. Taxonomy (NCBI): domain Eukaryota; kingdom Metazoa; phylum Chordata; class Actinopteri; order Cypriniformes; family Cobitidae; genus Misgurnus; species Misgurnus anguillicaudatus. The sequence goes on along the minus strand of NW_027395277.1, from coordinate 2,753,099 downwards.
AAAGGTTATTTGGATTTTTTTTGGTAGAAATTGTGATTGGGGGGTTTCAATTATTATTGTGGCCAGTAGGTGGATTTAAAGTATAAAGGGATACTTAGTTATTTTTAAAGTTTTGGTTATTTTTACTTTGTTTTGTAGAAATTGTGATTGGGGGGCTTCAATTATTGTTGTGGCCAATAGGGGGGTCTTGAAGTAAAAATTTTATTTGGTTATTTTATTTTCTTTTGTAGAAAGTGTTATTGGGGCGCTTTAAATATTGTTGTTGCCAATGGGGGCCTTGAAGTAAAAAATGTTATTTGGTTATTTAAAAAAAATTTTTGGTAGAAAGTGTTATTGGGGGGCTTTAAAAAATGTTGTAGCCAATGGGGGCCTTGAAGTAAAAAAGGTTACTTGGTTATTTTTTATTTTTTGGTAGAAATTGTGATTGGGGGCTTCAATTATTGTTGTGGCCAATAGGGGGGTCTTGAAGTAAAAATGTTATTTGGTTATTTTTTGGTAGAAAGTGTTATTGGGGGGCTTTAAATAATGTTGTAGCCAATGGGGGCCTTGAAGTAAAAAAGGTTACTTGGTTATTTTTTATTTTTTGGTAGAAATTGTGATTGGGGGCTTCAATTATTGTTGTGGCCAATAGGGGGGTCTTGAAGTAAAAATGTTATTTGGTTATTTTTTGGTAGAAAGTGTTATTGGGGGGCTTTAAATAATGTTGTAGCCAATGGGGGCCTTGAAGTAAAAAAGGTTACTTGGTTATATTTTATTTTTGGTAGAAATTGTGATTGGAGGCTTCAATTTTTGTTGTTGCCAATAGGTGGGCATTGGAGTTAAAAGAGTTTTGGTTATTGTTTGGTGGAAATTGTGATTGGGGGGCTTTAAATGTTGTAGCAAATGGGGGCCCAAAAATAAAAAAGTTTACTTGGTTTATTTTTATATTTTTTGGTAGAAATTTTGATTGGGGGCTTCAATTATTGTTGTGGCCAATAGGGGGTATTGAAGTTCAATGTTTTTGTTATTGTTTGGTGGAAATTGTGATTGGGGGCCTATAAATGTTGAAGCCAATGGGGGTCCTTGAAGTAAAAAAGGTTACTTGGATTTTTTTAAATAATTTTTTGATAAAAATTTTTAATTATGGGCTTCAATTATTGTTGTGGCCAATATTCAATTCAATTCAATTTTATTTATATAGCGCTTTTCACAATACTCAATTGTTTCAAAGCAGCTTTACATTAATAGAAGCAGTAAAAGCACAGAAAAACGACAGAAAGCATAACATAATACACAATAGCATAAGCAGTCAAATTTGCTGCAGCTATGACGCGACATTATGAGCGAGCATATTACTAATGTAACGTCTAGAAGAAGAAGCTAAGTTAAGCCAAAGCAGGCTACCTCCCCGGGGTAAAAAACCCCCTAGGAGAAAAAAAACAAAAACCCCGGGTTGTTTAGCCGAGGAAATAAAAATAAAAGTCCTAGGAGGGAAAAACCCTTGGGAGATATACATGTATATATACACACATATAAACGGATAAGGACCTTAAGCGGAGATTAAGCAGAGATTAAGCAGAGATTAAGCGGATATAAAGCGGGTCCTGCCGGTGGTCGTTGGTCAGGCATCAGCTGGGCATCACATTGAAGGACGACCAGTAGATCAGAGGTGTGCCGACTTTCACATCTACCGGAACTGGGTCTGTTTGTACCATTGTCCTCAGGGTCAATGGGACCCAGGGACGAGACAGGGAGAGAAAAACAAAATCATATTAGCGTAGGGGCCGTTCACATGTAATGCAAGTGTCACACAGTGATGTGGTTTAATCAGCTTAGTTTCAGACAGACTAACTATTGAGGCATAATTGTTTTATCCACAGTTGAGGATTTTGCAAATTGGGGGCCCACTGCGACGGTATATATGGTAACTAAGGGTCACCTTCCGATTTTTAAGAGAAAATGAAACCTGTCGACCCGTTTGATCAAAACTGTAGAAACGGGTTAACTATGATGTTTTTCACAAATGTTACTGCTGCATACTCACTTCCGGTTAGATTGAGAGTTAGATTGAGAAGCTCCAAGTTTTTTTTTTGTTATTGTTTGGTGGAAATTGTGATTGGGGGGCTATAAATGCTGAAGCCAATGGGGGTCCTTGAAGTAAAAAAGGTTACTTGGATTTTTTAAAAATAATTTTTTGATAAAAAATTGTAATTATGGGCTTCAATTATTGTTGTGGCCAATAGGGCGTATTGAAGTTCAACGTTTTGTTTTTGTTATTGTTTGGTGGAAATTGTGATTGGGGGGCTATAAATGTTGAAGCCAATGGGGGTCCTTGAAGTAAAAAAGGTTACTTGGATTTTTTTTAGGGATGCACCGATATGAAAATTTTGGCCGATACCGATAACCGATAACTCTTTATATTTGGGGGCCGATAACCCATATATATAGGCCGATAAATATTCATATTATTTTCACAATGAAAAACTCCCAGACCGCGGACATCTTGTCTTTGCGCTAGACTAGCATACTCTTCTTAAGCCCGCAACACGTGTCATCTTCCTGCTATGTCACAAAAAGCACCAATCAAAAATCCACATGGCCAGCAATGAGCAAGTGAAGTGGTTCAACAAACCAAAATAATCCATCATTTATCGGCTTTCATTTATCGGCCTAATTTTGCTATCAGACCGATAACCGATAATATTAAACATAAGCAGTTATCGGCCGATAACGATATGCCGGCCGATATATTGTGCATCCCTAATTTTTTTTAAATAATTTTTTGATAAAAAATTGTAATTATGGGCTTCAATTATTGTTGTGGCCAATAGGGGGGCCTTGAAGTATAAAGGGATATTTGGTTATTTTTATATTTTTTGGTAAAAAATTTAATTATGGGCTTCAATTATTGTTGTGGCCAATAGGGGGGCATTGAAGTATAAAGGGATATTTGGTTATTTTTATATTTTTTGGTAAAAATTGTAATTATGGGCTTCAATTATTGTTGTGGCCAATAGGGGGGCCTTGAAGTATAAAGGGATATTTGGTTATTTTTATATTTTTTTGGTAAACATTTGTATTATGGGCTTCAATTATTGTTGTGGCCAATAGGGGGGCATTGAAGTATAAAGGGATATTTGGTTATTTTTATATTTTTTGGTAAAAATTGTAATTATGGGCTTCAATTATTGTTGTGGCCAATAGGGGGGCCTTGAAGTATAAAGGGATATTTGGTTATTTTTATATTTTTTTGGTAAACATTTTTATTATGGGCTTCAATTATTGTTGTGGCCAATAGGGGGGCCTTGAAGTAAAAAGGGATATTTGGTTATATATATATATTTTTTTTTTTTTGTAAAAATTGTAATTATGGGCTTCAATTATTGTTGTGGCCAATAGGGGGGCCTTGAAGTTCAACGTTTTTTTCTTTTGTTATTGTTTGGTGGAAATTCTGATTGGGGGTCTATAAATGTTGAAGCCAATGGGGGTCCTTGAAGTAAAAAAGGTTACTTGGATTTTTAAAAAATAATTTTATGATAAAAAATTGTAATTGGGGGCTTTAATTATTGTTGTGGCCAATAGGGGGGGCCTTGAAGTAAAAAAAGGTAATATTTTACTGTACATAAAACTGTACATTTACTGTACATTACTGTATATAAATATAGCATCAAATTTGTTCATTTATTTCTTAACACCATTCCAGCATCTATGTCTATATTAAACCACACTCCCCAAAGTTGGGTAAGACAATTTATCATCTCCAATTCACCTAACATTTATGCTTTTGGAAAAAACGAAGTAAGCATGCTGACACAGGGAGAAGATGCAAACTCCACACAGAATAACCATCTAAACCAGCCCAGGGACTTTCTTGCTGTGAGGCAACAGTGTGCTAACCCCGAGGCATTGCATGTGCAAACTGCTTTGGTAAATGGGTTTCAAATATCATTTCATGTCGATTAAGTAACTGTACTTGTTGAGCATGACATGAGCAACACCAAGGTCATGGGTTTGATTCCAATCTACTTATAAAATATTAAAAGCTGTGATATGCTGCTTTAAGTGCTATCCAATCACAATCCAGATCCGTCATCCTGTGGAGAGATCCCAGCATCACCGATTCAGCCAGATTTCATCTGCATCCTAAATAAAAAACACAGAAAGTCTGTGTGCGTTGTTTTATTGTCAGTTTGCTTTATCTTTTGCTGTCGTCTGCCCCTTCCTGCATGCATCATCCAGTGCACAGCCCTCAGGGTACGCAAGCACTCTGTAGCATTTCCACCTAAACCTACCAGAGACACAACCCTTCTGTACATTATGACTCTAATCGTTTTAAACATTAAACAGTTCATCCCTGGAGGAAACATTTGGGAAACAGTAGGAAAGGTAAAATCTCTCTCAGCAGATTGATAGCAGGATTTCTTTTGAGCTGATAATGTGATTAAATTTTCCCACAGTTGACTTTTGTTTGAATTAAAGACATTTATTAAGCTTTGGGCATGCTGGATCATTTTCTGTCACAAAGATGTGTGACATTTTAAGGTGTCTTTAGTTTCTTCTACCGCTTTTGTTGTCATTCCAACTAACGTCTCAATGATGAATATTTTCAATACAGAGAGAAAAGACAAGAGTTATATGTTTATGGTAAAGAAAAACGACACATTACAAACGATAATGTTGTTGCAATGGTCTTCAGTGAGGTTATTTAAAGCATACTGTACTTAAAAAAAAAATTATGTTTTCAGTTCTAATTGCTGATTGGTCCATACAGGATGAAAGCTACTGTATGCTAAAACAAATGATACAGTAACAGCTATAACACAAAACACCTGTTGAATAGTTGAATCGTTTTTTTACATTATACATATATATTACTGATCCGGGCTCACGGGGTCAACCTTTACCTTTAAATCAATGAAGCAATCAATACAAAATCAATAAAGGAAAATTTGGGAATCTGATCTGTCTTTATATGATCGTCAGATTACATGAAGATGAGAATTCAGTGCAACACATTTCTCTCCAAACTAAAATAAATGGGTATTCATTGTTAACAACACTGTCAGAAAAAAGGTGTCAAATTTGTACCTTTCGGGGTACAATGGCTTGTCACTGGGGCAGTACCCTCAAAGGTACACTTATTGTACCCTTTCCCATAGGTACATATAAGTACCCTTGCTGATTGTACCTTTCAATGACAAAAATGTACCTTTGGTGACTAAATTGTACCCTGTACTCCAATGGTACCATAATGTACCTTCATAAAAGGTGCAAATTTGAGCTTTTAAGGGTACTGCCCCAGTGACAAGCCTTTTGTACCTTACAATGGCAAATTTGTACTCCAGACTGTACAGCACATTAAAAAGGCCAAAATGCTGTTCCATTACATTTATTAAATATAAAAAAAATACTCACATTTTTTCATATGAACATTAAGCACTGTATTACAAATGTCTCATAGCAGGATGAAAAGTTAATACACTTTTAAAGGCGGAGTCCACGATGTTTGAAAAACGCGTTGGAAAAGGAGACGGGCCGACTACCAAAACACACTTATAGCCAATCAAATCAAATCAAATGCCGGGTTGCGTATGTGTGGGGCGGGTCTATCAACAGAAGGTCCAGATTCTATTGGTGTAGGGGCGTGTTTGTTTAGGTGATTTCAAATATCAACATTGGCTTTCAAACATCGTGGACTCCGCCTTTAAATATACAGTTTTAAACAGCAAGCATCACATGTAAAGCTTTTTTTTCAAAAGTACAACATGTCATTTCTTTTTTTATATAAAACATAACATTAAAGTAAACAACACTTCAAAACAGTACTAAGTCTCAAATGTTCTTTTCTTAAAATCACAAAGCAGTTGTTTTTTCCACAACAGTACACAATTCATTAACTTTATACTCTTACATTTTTTTTTAAACATTTTATCACCACCACACATTTCACACAACTACACATGTACCGCACAATTAATTTGAACTTTTTAAATATTCTTGAACCCTTCACTTTCAAGTTTCCTGTGTTTATGATAGACATGACCTCTGAAAGACTCGTATACAGTAAAAGATGACTTACAGCTATTTAGTCCACAAATGATATTGAAATTTGGTCCGTGGTTGTGAACCATACTAACATGTTGAATTAGTTTCATTAAGGTGAAGATTTTTCTTCTGCACCTTGTGCATCAATAATGTTGTGGCATGTTCAGCACAGGATACTGATCATTTGGGTGACAGTTGTTGGAAGGGGCATGCCACCCACCTTAATGATCTTGAGAAGGTCAGTGTATTCTTCATGCAGGGTGGGGATAAGCCAAGTTGAAAACATAGTAAGCACTGAAGGCTGCAATTACTGTATCGCTTCTTCAACTCCCATTCCCTGACACACCTCCACCCGATCCACTTTGACAAGAACTTAAACCCTCTTGGAGAAAGCCGTTTTCCAGTCAGTTTCAACCAACTGTATAGTTGGGTATGGAGTATCAGCATCACACTGTAAGATAAAAAGGTTAAACATCTATTAGTAAAAAAATGCACCATTTATCAGAACAGAATGTATCAATCAGAGCATTACAAGTTTAACAAACTGTACCATACCTCTCCCAATGTGACGAATCTCTCTGCTTTCTCTTTAAGGATGTGAGAGTCACACGAAAGTCAGCATCTATTGTAAAAATTTATTAAATTATTCTTCAAAATGCAAATACAGAATGCTAATTTTATAATCACTAAACGTATTAGTCAGTTCAGCATGATACTAGAGATGGTTTATTTATTAAGAGAAAATATCTTCACAATAAATATTTGGAATTTGTTAGAAGTTAATAATATCTGCAGTGAAAATAAAATGAGGTGTAAGATTTTCCAGTAAAATGCTAGTTAATTTTAAAGAAGCTGCCCTCTTGAGGCCTGTGCCTTGTCACGAAAGTTTATAATTTGCATGTTTTAGGCCTTGACAATTTTAATATTTAAGCAAGGACGACAAATAAATATCTAACGCACGTTTGAGAAGTTCGCATCTCAAGGCTTCCGACAGCGCACAAATACTAGGTTGATGTTTTCTTGCTCTTATAAAAACGGACAAATGCACAAAAATGTATTCAAAATTATGCAATTATCCTTGTAGACGTAGTCTGTTGTGTAAATGTAAACTATTCAGGAAATGCATGTGTACCTGTATATTTGATCCATGCATTAAATCTGGGTCTTAAAGTGACAGCACACCAAATACATTTCATGTCCGCAAAACAATTTTTTATTACTAATCGATATTGGACTGAATTGAAAGCAAATCAGACCACAAACAAAAGTATCAAATTGCAAAAAAAAAATTGTAATTCCCAACCCTATTTGAAAATAATATTTAGCCTTGATGAGCATAAGACATTACAGATGAACAAATTGGTCAGTACCTGGTAGATCTTCTGCAAGCATCTCAACTCTTGCTTTGTAGATTTTGGGAAGTGGAGCATTTTTTGCACAAGGTGAAGCACCTTTGGCACAAGACTGGTAAAGCCTTCCCTGAAGCGCTGGCTTAAGCTGACAGTTGATGAATGCATTCGTCAACTTCATCACACAACTGAAAATTAAAAGAAAGAGAAAGTTTATATGAACATAAAATTTTCAAAATAAATTCAAATTTTAATATTTTCATATTTTCCATTATCATTAACATTTACATGACCCTGAATAGAGGATGCATCCTCACCATTGACAAAAATCTCCTGTTAAAACCAAATAAAATGTGCATAATTATAATAATAGAAATACACATTTTACTTCAAACCACACCAACCTATAAATGTTTATGATTAAAAAGAAAATGGTTAAAAAAATGCACTCACAGACAAAATTATATCTCCAATGACATTTAGAAAGATTAATTTAGCTTTAAGTCATTAGGTGAAAATTTCTTTAGTTTTTCATACCACAATATATACCCATACCCTATGTCAAATATTTGTGGCCCTTGACTAATAAACTTGAACTACAAATGAATTCACTTACGCCATAAGTAGATCTGTGACACGCTGGTGAAGATTGTTCAGTGGGCCTCAGTCTTTTGCACCCAAACTTGTCCTTACTTTTTCTCACCTCATCATGGACCAGAGGTGCACGTTCAGCTTTAAATTTCCGTTTGAGGGATTGGTGCCAAGTGTGCTAACACATGAGGGGGGAAATTATATAGATCAGTGGTGAGCTGCATAACAGACTTGTCTTAAAAGTTAGTCATGTATTTTTCTTCAAGACTGAACATAACTGTTTTAAGAATGTTACATAAAAAGGTAGACTGGTCTAATTTAAATCCAAATAGTAAGACTGCTTAGCCCTTACTACTTGCTAGTTGATCAGACTAGTTCTTAAAACACAGTCTTAACTTTACGGCTATGTTTATGCAAATGGCCACAGGGAATACAACAAAGAGATTTTGACATGTTACTTTTTAAAAATACATAAATATACATCAGTTAAGCACTAAACGGGGGGCAAATAAGATACACAATACTCAGTACTACTTACATTTCAGTAGATGAAGTATCTTGATAGTTCTCTGCCGGCACTGGTTCTAAAGTTATTGTCACCACCTCCTTCATCTCATGTAGAAACTTTTTTTTAAAGAAGCCTTCATATAAGTATGAAACCATGTTCTCTGTAAGGCCACAATCTATTGTTTCACCATCAACCTCATTCTCTGTAAAAAGGAAAGAGTGGTCGGCATGAGCAATGTTATAACAGCAACAATAAAATCAATGCCTTTAAACATTTATTTAATTTTCCGATAGTCCAAAATCTCTCCCGGTTGACAAATTTCTACTGGTTTATCATATCTACCGGTTTATTGCCCACCCCTAAGTATGTGTATTATAAAGTAATGCATTTGAACTGCTTCTGAATGACATCAAATACTGCAAGAGTAATTAAAAAGCATACAGAGCAGTCTACACTCGATTTTAGTTTTGAGGTAACAGACAGTTAATACATTTGACGGTCTCCACAGCGCGAATACACCTATTGTGTGAATTCGTGTTCGGCTTCTGTTAACAAAAACTTTTGAACAACTTGGCCGAGGCGAGTGATAAAAAAACACAGTATTGTTATACGTTTCTTGTTATGTGTTTAACAGCGAGCCGACCCACTTTGCCCAGTGGCACGCCCCTGACTTACGTTAAGAGCTTTATTATGTAACTTAAGTTCAAACACATGAATACATGCGTGACATACCAGGTGCTGGTGCTCACTCGCGTCCCAAGTGAACGAGGGCACGGGAATAATAACATGCTGGAAACTAAATGTCTAAGTCTATGGGTCAATTAATGTTAGGTTTAACTGTAACTTACAACATTGTAGCGTTCCATGACGGACGTCGTTGCGTATATAAGTTACACTAAAAGTTATATCTTAAGCTATGGTTTAATAATAAAAACAACAAACTAAACATAAAAATCAATAAGTTGGTTTTGTCAGGCCAGTATTTAGAAATGTTTCCCTTATTGCGTCAGGTTGGTCGACTCACGAAATCAACAGAACTCGAAAGAGAACCAACCAACGGATTTTCACAGTGCTTAAAACTAAACTTACCTCTGAATTTCTGTGCTTCATCTTCGGTGACTTGTTTTCCAGCTTCTTATTTTTGAAGAATATCCTCCGTGGACAGTGCCTGAAGTGAGACCGCCATTATGTCGAGTAACCGTCGTCCCAAATTTGTTTGCGTGTATAATCACGGCGCCTCGCGGTGTTCAACTTCAACCCCATTGGACAACACAAATTCGAAGACTGACTGACAGTACCCAATTTAATATAAGCCATGTTTCACATTTTGCTTTTGGAATGAAAGAAACGTAAGTTTTTGTCCAAATTTAAATTAAAAAATATATAAAGTAAACCCGGTTTAAACCCCAACACGTTGAGTAACGTATTTTTATTTTTAAATTCCAGTAAAAATAAATAAATAAATAAATAATACATTTTACGTCTGCCCAAAAAATAATAATAACAACAATTATACGAGACTTAATATGTATAAATGAAACAAATAATAGATTCATGAGACAAGACTGTTGGTTAGAGATATCCAAAACAAATAAAATTTAATTTTTGACCGCCAGACACAGATAAATCAAGGCCAGTAACAAACAATAGGAGTGGCCAAGATCAGGCTGTGCTCAACAGGTGAACGAGCACTGCCGCCCGCTGGTATTTCCGAATTTGTCTAAGCATTTTTTTTTAAAGGCGCTATCTTTACTAAATAAGGGCAGATGTAAAGATTATACATATGAATTATCGCCTGAAATATTGTTAAAACTAAGTTTTGTGACCCAGAGACAATAATATTAAGAAACGGCTTACACAAGTGATTGTACCTTTGTTTGGAGATTAAATGGTCCAAACATGGACCCTCTGACTGTTGGAAACCTTTTTGTACCTTTTTTATTCCTAAATGGTACATTTTAGTACCCTAAGGTGCAACTATGACCCACTGAGGGTACAGCTTCGCCATTTGTACCCTAAGTGGCACAAATGGACCCCAACCGTACCCTTTTTTCTGACAGTGAATGTAGAATTTGTTTGGATGATGAGCTCTGTAATAAAAGCCAAGCTTGAACTGAGTTTGATATTATACAGCTAACATTTACTTATTACATAATGCAAAATAAACTACATTTAGCAGGGTGGCAGATTGCAGTTGTCTAGATGTCTAAAATTTTGGACTAGATACTAAAAAGAAGGCATTAGCAATTGGATCAGACACTTAAGATGGTTAGAAAAGCCACAAATGACCGGATAATAAAAAGACAGGATAGGATCAAATACTACAGGGTAAACTAATAATCCGAAAAATAAATACATGAACAAAATAAAGTAAAAAATTCAAGTAATTGTAGGATTTTATTTGGATGAATTTAGTTCCAATTTCTTCCATTTATTTTTATAACTTTACTGTTTTGAAATCTGTTTGAAAGTCATTGAAATCTTAAGTCATTAAAACACCTTTTATATGTGAATTATTTTCATTTATTTATACTTATATTCATATATATATTTATCTAAATAATTCATGTACGATAAGGTTCAATTTGTCCATTTTTAAATACAGTATAAACTGTATTCAGCAGGGTGGCAGATTGCAGTTGAAATTAAGTCACCTCTGGTCACTGTCACATAAAATAAATATAAGACCCTCCAGGTGATGTTTAGGGTCTGGGCTGCTAAACCAAAAGGTGAAGGTTCAATCCCATTTGGGGATGACTCACAATCCTGCTCTTTCTTCATGAACGAAGAGTAGGAGAGAGAGAGACACTTTTGCTTTAAATACTATACTACAAGTCACTTTGTATTAAAAAGCTTCTACTAGATGTCAAGTACATCTACATCTAGACCAACAAAACACTCAAGGTCTTTAAAGGATGAATCGGTTCCATTCGGACAAAGATTATAAATGTTTAAAAAACAAAATGGCTTTCTTACTTGTTCCTTAAAGGTTCTTTTTGGAACCACAAATGATCAAAAATAGTCCCAAGCTGTCACTAGGGTGGTATGTACCATTTAGGTACAGATATGTATATATTTCGTACCTGTTTTGAGGTACTAATGTGCACTCTTTGGAACCAATATGTACTTCTGATGTACGAATATGAACCTTGCAAAAAAAGATGAAGGCAGTAAACAATGAAGGTCTTACTTTTAAGTTAAAAATATTATTAAATATTAAATAAATACAAATAAATATAAAGATAAATGCTTGCAAAATGTGTGTGGTTGAAGCGTAATACACTTCTAGAAATACAGTTACGCGCAGAGAATCACATTACGCGTTGCTTGAGAGGCTTGAAGGTGTGTAGGAAAAGGAGGGGATCAGTCTGACGTCAGCACAAGAGAAATCACCTCTATAAATAAGAGAGAAAGAAGACAAGAGATGGAAGAATTTGGCTCGCGATCCCAAGAGACCACAAGACAGCCATTGCCATCTGAATATGCATAAGTCAAGCAGCTCCACATCATCCACGAAGAGCATCAGAAGAGCCGCGTCTGAACTCGAGCGCTCCGACTCCATCACGGTAACAAACTTTATTCACTTTTATAACACACATTATTTATTTTTCCATAACTGCACAAGAAAGAAAATATTGTCATACAGACTCATTGTCTGTTTGTGAATATGTTACGGTAGTAGGAATTATTGTCTGCGTATTAAACTTTGTTTGAAAGTTTGGATACCGTCAATTCATACATAGTCTATACATATGCGCAAATACAGTGGCTTGGATTTTTATATATTTTTAAACCTAGCATCTATATTTTATATTAAATTTGAGCTGTTTTTGTTTTAAAGAAGACAGCACGAGCCAACTAAGGTAGTAAGCATGCATATTTATAGGATGCTAAAAGTATTACTATTTTAATATAGTCTATATTGAGGATAATTTTAACGTTTCACATTGTCACGAAGCAACTAAAACTAACTGCTAAATGGTTGTAAAAATATCATTATTTGTTTAAAGCTGCAACTTGATTAAATAAAAACATACATTCAAAATAACAGCATATGAAGCAATTACGTGTCCAAATACTGTTTTACGCAACTTCAAATGGTACCCTGATGAAAATGAACCATTTTAGTTTATTATAGTTAAGGTACAAAGTCAGAAATATAGATACTACAGTACCGTTTAAAGGGCGTAATATGTACCATTTACATGTACTTTTGAGGTACTAATATGCATATTTTTTCTTTGAATAGATTCTAAATTTGTTATTTGTTGTTTTTTGTAAGAGTAAATCGTCCTTTTAATGTCACTCGATTATATAGAAAACCATGACCAGATACGACATCAACGTATTAATCATCATAACATATAATTAATTCTGAATTGCATTGCATATTGGTGCCATTGAGGCGCGTAAGTATTTTACGCACAGCATTACGCACTGATAACCTGGAACGCCACAGAAAGCACTTACAGTAAAAGCGTCTATAACACATGCATATGATTAAGTCTAAGCTATACGACAGGTTTACATAGACTGCATTGAAGTTCTTATGCGCTTTTGGAGATGTAAATCACCTCCATCCGATTCCAAGGTAAGCAGGAATAAATGATTACGCCTAGCATGATGCTTATTATTATTATTGCAGCAGCCGTAGCATCTTACAGTCAAAACCAGCACATTATTATTAAACTGTGCTTGTCCTTGTGTGATTTGAGCAGTCCCAGAAGTTTGTGGGAAGGCGGCAGAGTTTGATCGAGGACGCGCGAAAGGAGCGCGAGGCTGCAGCGGCGGCTGCGGAGGCGGCGGGATTGAGCGAGCAGATCGTGTTTGAGGAGAGCGATGGCAAAGCTTTGCTCAGTCTCTTCTTTACTCTGAGGAGTTCAAACAGTCCAGCGCTTTCACGGACTCTTAAGGTTTTTGAGGTAAGACTTTTATGGAAAGGGATTTTTATGGAAAGGAATGTCTAAAATGTTGTGCTAAAAACAGTAAAAAATATCTATGGACCAGATACTAAAAATAATGCCTTATCAATTGGACCAGACACTTAATATTGTTAGAAATGCCACAAAGGACCAGAAAATAAAAACATGGTCAGGTGTGTTAAAAATTGGGCAAAAGTTTGAAAAAATCGTATCAAAACCCAGGATGCACTGAAAAAAAAGATACATTTAGTTTACTCAATTTGTTTAAGGTAAGTGGTTGCAATCAGTTTATTTAAGCTACATTTAAACAAAAGTTTTTTGTTTTGTTTTGTTTTTCAGTTTTTTTGTTTTGTTTAAATGTATTTTAGATAAATTAATTGCGACCACTACATTAAAAAATTAAGTAAATTGAATGAATAATTTTTTTCAGTGTGGGATCAAAAGCTTCAAGGTAAATGAACGACCTAAAAATAAATAAATGAATAAAGTAAAAATAAAAGTAATTCATTAAGGATTATATTTGGATGAATATAGTTACATCCCCCCCCCCCCAAATAATAATTTTTAGCATTTACCTTTACTATTTATGATACTTGAAATCAGTTTGAAATCTGAAATATAAGTGGTTGAGTTAAAAATTATTTTTATTTATGAATTTATAAATATTTTATTAATCTAAATGAATAAAAAAATGTAGAATATTTGTCAAATCAACATATATGTTTATGTTAATTTAATTTAACTTAACAATTAAAAAATTTCAGCTTGTTTTTATTAATTCTGTCAATCTTTTAAAGTCAAAACTTAAAACAGTAGGCGGAATCAACTTGCAAAACCAAGTTGTTTTAACTACATGGTGCATTTTCTTTACAGTGTATTTAAATAATTTATGTATGATAATATTAAATACATTTTTTATGTTTGCGTGTTTACCATATAAGACATTTTTCAGTCTAATGGAATTAATACAGTTAATTGCATAAAAAACATAAAACTTATATAACATTTAAAATGATGTATGCCGTACAACTAAATGTCACAGACCTTTGAAGCCAAGATCCACCATCTTGAGACCAGACCCAGTCGAAAACCTAAAGACGGTTTGGAAGAGTTGGAATATTACGTTCAATGTGAAGTGCATCTGTCAGATGTCAATACGCTGGTCAGCTCCTTAAAGAGAAGTGCAGAGGACGTCAAAACCACCAGAGAGGTGAAATGTACGTCTGCCGAGCCATTCAAATGTTTCGTATCTCTCATTTCGTTTTCTTAGCACTATATCTTTGTCTTTCTGCAGTTCATTGGTTTCCAAGAAAAATAGCTGAACTGGATAAATGCCATCACCTTGTCACCAAATATGACCCTGATTTGGATCAGGATCATCCGGTAAGTGGCCAATTACATGCTTCCTCCTAATAATACAAAAATACTTTCTTGCTATAGAAAAGCTTACAGTCATAAAGTCATGCGTATATTTTTTAACTTGTCTTCAAGTGGCATAGATATGATATAAATCTTTATTTTTTTGCAGGGTTTTACTGACCCTGTTTACAGAAAACGACGGAGGATGATTGGAGACATTGCCTTTAAATACAAACAGTATGTTTATAACAACAACACTGCTTTTTAAACATTCAGGCTATGGAGATTTGATTGACATCTGTCTCTTTCCAGAGGAGAGCCCATTCCTAGAGTCGAGTATACTGAAGAGGAAATTGGAACGTGGTAAGTTAAGTTCTGGAACCGTTCTTATACTGAAATAATACTCAAATACACACTCACTTTAACATGATGTGTGTCCATACAGGCGTGAGGTTTACTCCACCCTTAGAGATCTGTACACGACCCACGCCTGTAGTGAACATTTAGAGGCGTTTCATTTACTAGAGAAACACTGTGGCTACAGCCCCGATAACATCCCTCAGCTTGAGGATGTGTCCCGCTTCCTGAAAGGTAATAACTGGATTATATAATCAACATGACATGCAGAAGTTATCTTAGAAATCTGTTAAGACAGGACTGATGTTACATTTTTTCTGCATTCTGCATGCTGGGTTCAAACCCATGACCTTCTGCATCGGTATAATGCATTGCATTGTTCAGAAATGTTTGTGAATGAATGATTTGTCTGTTATTGTGGAGACATTTCCTCGCCCCTAAGCATGCGCGGCACACATAGCTAATTGGTTGCTTTACGTGTCAGTCATATGGCCTTATAGGGGTTCCTTTACCAGACCTTCAGTATGAAGGATGGACATAAATGATAACCAATCATTAAAATAAAGTGTGTGTCGTTGTTCTTATTCTAGCATGTCTCCTCTCTGTCTCTCGTTCATAAAGAGCGTACTGGATTTCAGTTGAGACCAGTAGCCGGTCTCCTGTCTGCACGAGACTTTCTGGCCAGTCTGGCCTTCCGTGTGTTTCAGTGTACACAGTACATACGACACGCCTCCTCGCCCATGCACTCCCCTGAACCGTAAGACATCCAAACTCTTGACTTTTTTCTACTATGTGAGCATAGTTACTCATAGTTATCACTTAGATATATTTTTAATGTTACTTAGAACCTTAAAGGGACATTCCACTTTTTTTGAAAATATGCTAATTTTCCAGCTCCCTTTTGATTTTTATCGTTTTGGAATCCATTCAGCTGATCTCCAGGTCTGGCGCTAGCACTTTTAGCATAGCTTAGCACAATCCATTGAATCTGATTAGACCATTAGCTTCGCGCTAAAAATGACCAAACAGTTTCGAAATTTTTCCCATTTAAAACTTGACTCTTTTGTAGTTACATCGTGTACTAAGACCGACGGAAAATTAAAAGTTGCGATTTTCGAGGCAGATATAGGAACTCTACTCTCATTCTGGCGTAATAATCAAGGACTTTGCTGATGTAACATGTCTAGTGATATTACGCACTGCCCGAAAATATTCGCCTGCCATTGAAAGTTACAAAGGGGACTATTTTCAGGCAGTGCGTAATATCACTACGCCTGCTGCAGACATGTTACAGCAGCAAAGTCCTTGATTATTACGTATAGTTCCTAGCCATATCTGCCTAGAAAATCGCAACTTTTAATTTTCTATCGATCTAAGTACACGATGTAACTACAGAAGAGTCAAGTTTTAAATAGGAAAAATTTCAAATCTCTTTGGTCATTTTTGAGCGCGATGCTAATGGTCTAATCAGATTCAACTGATTATGCTAAGCTATGCTAAAAGTGCTTTTAAAACGGTAAGAATCAAATGTTTAACTCTAGGGGAGCTGGACAATGAGCATATTTTTTTTTAAAAAAGTGATATGTCCCTTTAAAGACACTGAAATAGGACAGTTTAGTTGTAAAATGTTAAATGATAACACTTGTTGTATTCTCTTAACAGGGACTGTGTCCATGAACTACTTGGTCATGTACCGATATTGGCTGATAGAACATTCGCACAGTTTTCCCAGGTAATAGATCTATACTGTCTGTATGTATATGAAAAGCTCATGCAAAAGCCATTAAAAGACTGCTTGCGGTGCATTTATCAAATTTGGTTTGTTGGCAGAACCCACACGGCAAAAAAAATAAATTCTCTGGCCAAAATATGTTTTAAATATATGCTACATAAATTAACGAGCCCCTAAGGTGTCATTGGAGTAAAAAAATCTAAAGTTTAGTTTTATGTGCTCACGTGAAACTTTCATGTGCTCATGCCAAAACCTTCATGTGCAGAATTTTTTTTAAAGTTTAGTTTTGCGTGCACATGTGAAACTATCGTGTGCGCACGTTACATTTTTGCGTGAGCACATGCACATGTGAAACTATCGCACACGAAACTAACCGCGATAGTTTCACGCATGCCCGCGATAGTTTCACGCATGCCCGCGATAGTTTCACGAGCGCACGTGATAGTTTCACAAGCGCACGCGAAACTAAACTTTATTTAATTTTTTGTCCATGTCCCCTTAGCGGCTCCATAATAAATTGGGTAGAAAGTAAAGCTTAATTAAATATATTTTTGATTTTGAAAATGAAAAATTTTAACCTTTATTTCAGGGGCAACAAATACATGTCTTATTTTACAACCGGAAAAATATAAAGTTTGTATAAAATGTATACACTGTAAGCATAACATTTATAAGAATGTTTAAAATATAAAATTATAAGTTTATATATATATATATATATATATATATATATATATATATATATATATATATATATATATATATATATATATATTTGCAGTTGAAAATATATTTAATTTTATCCTTTTCAAACCTTATGTTTACAGGTTTGTAACATACAGTTTTTCTTTTAATGTGACATAAATATAAATGCTTTAAAATATATATTTTTAAAAATTTAGCTACCCAAAATGGGCGTGAAACTTTCAAGTGCTCTCGCGAAACCTTGTGCAGAATTTTTTAGTTTTGCGTTCTCACGTGAATCTATCGCGTTCGCACGTAAAACTTTTGCTTTCACGCGCAAACGCGATAGTTTCACGCAAGCATGCGATAGATTTTTCTGCAAAGTCTTCTAAGTGCATGTGCATCAAGATGCAAAAGATTTTTTTTGGAGGTTTACTAAATATATTAGGATATTGACTGATATTTTTGAGCCTTTTATCTGTATTCAGAAAGGTTTTTTTAAAAGTGGAGATTTTACTTAGAGGATTTTGCAGTCAAATTGGTTAAATACCATTGAAATGAAGTGACATTTATAAAAATAAGGCATTTCAATGACTGATTAATAACCTTTTCATTGCCATATAAGTGACATTACTGAATCTAAACATAAGAGCCTGATAAAAAAGCTAATTTACAAGAAAACATGTCAGACACACGTAGGGGAGGTTTCCCGGACAGAGATTAGACTAGTCCTAGACTAAAATAAATAATAAACAAATAAATGAAAACAGTTTGCACTGACATATGCACACAAGTAATGTTTTTAGCATGTTTGTTAAGTTCTTAATTAAACTAAGGCCTAGTCCTGGTTTTAAGGTAATCCCTGTCCCGGAAAGCACCCCATAGAGGGTGCATCTGAGCTTTTCATATATATCATGTTTCTTTAAATATCCAAATGTTAATTTATATGCATCCTGTATATACCATAAGTTCTGTTGTGTCTCAGAGTATCGGTCTTGCATCACTTGGAGCCTCTGATGAAGACATTGAGAAACTGTCAACAGTAAGTATAAAGCACATCTCACGTCTTGTCAAGCTAATTCTGCGCTCCAGCCAACAAAAAACACTAAACGTCTTGCTTTCTTAAACCAGCTATACTGGTTTACGGTGGAGTTTGGACTGTGTAAGCAGGGAGGAACGCTCAAAGCGTACGGTGCCGGGTTGCTCTCTTCTTACGGAGAGCTGGTGGTAGGTGCCCATTGTTTTTTTAAGTGACCATTTTAGGATATCCGCATTTATGCCGTCAATTAAACTCTTTCCTAGCATTCCCTCTCCGATGAGCCAGAGAGAAGAGAGTTCGATCCGGAAGCTGTAGCTGTGCAGCCGTACCAAGACCAAACTTACCAACCCGTCTATTTCGTGTCTGAGAGCTTCGCCGATGCCACAGATAAACTGAGGTCAGAAGGTTTGAGGTCTTATAATTGGTTATGAATTAATAGTATAAGCAACAAAAGAAATTCATGTATCATTCATGTTTAAGGGTCAGTTTCCTGGACAAGGCTTAAGTCTAGTCTTAGACTAAAATGCTTGTTTAAGTTGTCCTAACTTGATGTCAGCTTTCACTAACATTGCCATTGTTTAGTCTCAAGATGCACACACTGTAAAAAAAACGTTGCTGCCTTAAAAATTTTTGTTGAATCAACTCAGATTTACAAGTCATTTCAACAGAAATTAGTCACAACTTATAAAATATAGTTGAGAAAAGTCAACTTAAATTTATAAGTTATAACAACTCACCTGTAGTTATAACAACTCATCTCTAGTCAAGATAAATAATAGTAAGTTGAAATGACTTGTAAATCCGAGTTGATTCAGCAAAATTTTTTAAGGCAGCAAAGTATTTTTTACAGTGACCAGTATGGAGCCCCTAAGGGGACATGGAGCAAAAATTAAAAATTTGCTTACGCTTTCACGTGCACGCGTGATAGTTTCACTTGTGCGCGTGATAGTTTCACGTGCGAGCAAAAGTTTCACGTGAGCACGCGAAAGTTCCTGTCTAGGAAACCGCCCCTAAAAGATTAAATAAAAACAGGAAAAACAATTATTAAACCTAATAAAAAAAAAAAAACAGATATAAAAAAACTTAATTTTAGTTGCTGTTATTTTATGCATGCAATATGCATTACAGTTCAAAAGTTCAGAAACACTGAAATGTTATTTTAATTTAAAGGTGTATGCTTAAATGTTGAACTTTGTAGACAAAAATATTATCTTTCATTACAAACTTAAAATATTTTAAATTGATGACTCGGAGGACCAAATTATGAAGAAAATCATAAGATCTTGATTGTAATTGCAATTTAAACAAAAATTGTTTGTTTCTTAACACAGAGAGTATGTGACCCGCATCAAGAGGCCATTTTATGTTCGGTTTGACCCGTACACAAACAGCATAGAGGTGCTGGACAACCCGCTGAAGGTCAAGCTGGGTCTGCAGTCCATCACAGAAGACCTGAAGACTCTCACAGATGCTCTGAATGTGTTGGCTTAATTCACAAGCCATGTGTCCTGTTTCTCTGTGCCACATACTGTATATGTCTCATCGTAATGCTGTGCGTCTGTGTTTACATCTGCTGCTACAGAAGTCGTTGCTTTAAAAAAAAATGCAGAGCACCAACCTCAAAACCTCATGGATTGTGACTGCAAATGCTTTAATAGATCATTCTCTGAGTCGAGAGACATTGTTATGTTAATATCTATGACTTTTTTATTTTTTAAGACCATATGCGGTGTAAATCAATTCAAATAGTAAAGCCAAAAGTTATTTATGAAATAATGCCGGAAGTAGTATTTAAATTATATGTATAAAAAATCAACAAATATGTATAATAAATGCACATTCTGAATGTATTCCTCAAAGAGTCGGTGCAGTGATATAATAAAAATATAAGTAATATTCTCCTACAGATGGTACATTTTATTGCTTCTAAACATCTTTGCATCATTCATAAAATAATACTGGTTTACTGATTGGTGCCTGTTTGTTTATATTCATGTTTTTCTATTAAACTGAATGTCAGACCAATTTTCAGCAAGCAGGGACATAAATATTGAAATATAATTTTGATAATCCATAAAAAGCCAAATGCAAGAATAGGTACTGAATATTATCTGTTGTTTAATATCAAAGCTGTGCATCATGTTTAATTCGGTAATGCATGATGAAAAATAATGTTGTAATTTTGTTTAGTTTAATTTATGGAAGCCCTTTTCTGCCAAGGTGGAAAAAAGCCTGTTCTGGTGAAAGTCGAAATTTTGACTTTTAAAGACATAATTATGAAATAAAAAGTCGAAACTATGACTTTGAAGTCAAAATTATGAGACAAAAAGTCGAAATTATTACTTTTAAAGTCATAATTATGAGATAAAAGTTTCATACTTTAAAAGTCATAATTTTGAGATTAAAGTCGAAATTATGACTTTTAAAGTCAAAATTATGAGATCATTAGTCAAAATTATGACTTTTAAAGTCATAATTATGAGATAAAAAGTCATACTTTAAAAGTCATAATTATGAGATAAAAGTCAAAATTATGAGACTAAAAGTCGCAATTATGACTTTTAAAGTAAAAATTATGAGATAAAAATTTTAAAAGTCATAATTATTAGATAAAAGTCGAAATTATGACTTTTAAAGTAAAAATTATGAGATAAAAATTTTAAAAGTCATAATTATTAGATAAAAGTCGAAATTATGACTTTAAAAGTAGATAAAATGTATTTTTTTTTAAAAAGGTGGTCAAAATTATGAGACTAACAGTGGAAATTATGACTTTTAAAGTCAAAATTATGAGATCATTAGTCAAAATAATGACTTTTAAAGTCATAATTATGAGATAAAAACGTCATACATTAAAAGTCAAAATTATGAGACTAAAAGTCGAAATTATGACTTTTAAAGTAAAAATTATGAGATAAAAATTTAAAAAGTCATAATTATTAGATAAAAGTCGAAATTATGACTTTAAAAGTAGATAAAATGTATTTTTTTTTTTTTAAAAAGGTGGTCCAAATTATGAGACTAAAAGTGGAAATTATGACTTTAAAAGTCAAAATTATGAGATAAAAGGTAATTTTTGAAAAAGAACCTGGTCAAAATTATGAGACAAAAGGTCGAATTATGACTTTTAAAATCATAATTATGAGATACAAATTTCATACTTTAAAAGTCATAATTATGAGATTAAAGTAAAAATTATGAGACTAAAAGTCGAAATTATGACTTTTAAAGTAAAAATTATGAGATAAAAATTTAAAAATTCATAATTATTAGATAAAAGTTGAAATTATGACTTTAAAAGTAGATAAAATGTTTGTTTGTTTTTTAAAAAGGTGGTCAAAATTATGAGACTAAAAGTGGAAATTATGACTTTTAAAGTCAAAATTATGAGATAAAAATTTCATATTTATGCCTTTAAAAGTCATAATTATTAGATAAAAATCGAAATTATGACTTTAAAAGTCAAAATTATGAGATAAAAGGTAATTTTTGAAAAACAACCTGGTCAAAATTATGAGACAAAAGGTTGAATTATGACTTTTAAAATCATAATTATGAGATAAAAATGTCATACTTTAAAAGTCAAAATTATGAGACAAAAAGTCAAAATTATGACTTTTAAAGTCAAAATTATGACTTTTAAAGTCAAAATTATGAGATCATTAGTCAAAATTATGACTTTTAAAGTCATAATTATGAGATAAAAAACGTCATACATTAAAAGTCATAATTATGAGATAAAAGTCAAAATTATGAGACTAAAAGTTGAAATTATGACTTCTAAAGTAAAAATTATGAGATAAAAATTTAAAAAGTCATAATTATTAGATAAAAGTCGAAATTATGACTTTAAAAGTAGATAAAATGTAATTTTTTTTAAATAAGGTGGTCAAAATTGTGAGACTAAAAGTGGAAATTATGACTTTAAAGTCATAAAAAAATAAGTCTTTTTTAATTATTATTAAAAAATGAATCTCATAATTATGACTTTTTAATATCATAATTATGATTTATTTTTTATGTGGCAGAAATGGGCTTCCATAATATGACTCATAATTAATAAAAAGAAACAGAAGCTGGTTTTAGTTTGAAAATAGTCTGCAATACTAGACCGCCACCAGATGGCAGTATAATCATATATGTAAGTCAGGCACAAACGCTGAGTGTGCTGGTTTAAAGTCCATTGACAGAATAATGGCTGGCCTTTTGCTAAGATGATGTCATGAGGTTATGGGTTAAAATAAGGAATTCAATTTTATGTCCATTTAAAGAAATGCTTAATCTAAATACTAAACCTCGGGTGGAGAAACAATTGCACGTAACAAATCAGGTGGTGTCTTTAAAAAAAAAAAAACACCAAAATCTTTGCATTCACTTATTGCATTTGTAGATCATCGGACACCGTTTTACTTGGACAATATATCGACTTTACACTCATATTAAACTTACCTGACCCCTGCATCAATGCCAAAGACAGAGACTGATCTGCATGGTGCCTCCTAAAGTGGATAATGATTTGTGCTGCCCCGGCCGGTCCCATATCACATGCAGTCCTGTCCATTATTGTGCATGGCTATGTGACTGAGATGAAAATGCTCCTTACTGCATGGATGAGTGATTTATTGCAGGGCCCTACTGATCTTTTGGGTTTCCTGCTTGCCTCATCTGATGGATAACAGGAGACAGAGGAAGAGAGGTTTAATGTCTTTATAATGGTGCTTCCAGTAACAGAGTGCATTGATAATTCATGCCAGCAGGCCCTTTTCTTCATTTAGCGCAATTCTTTATCAGACCAGCAGGGGCGCCGTTTCGCAATAATAAAAGGGGCGCTATACTGTACTTTTATCAGTTCTCTACTTTATATTTGATATATTATTAGCAAAATCTATATTTATCCACTTTCTAATCTTAATAACGACCTAATAAAATAACCTAAAACTTAAAACACCACTTGAATTTTGTTTTATTCTTAATAATTTTTCATGGCTTATATTCTTTATCCTGACTGACAAGTGCGTTTTTTATGAATAACCCTTAAAATCCTCATATTAAGTATCACGCATCTGTGTATAATTATATAACGATACATGACATGATTCATATTCATTTCAAAGGTGCAAAATGCGTTGCTAGAATGAGCAGACTTTTTGGCCCTGCTTTTCAGATATGGCGGAGACTGGTGCCCATAATAACAACATCTGCATCAAATAATGGCCCTTATTGCATGCCAGGTGATGGATGACATTTCCAAGTAATTCAATCAAACCAATTTAAGTTCAATTCAAGTGCAGCTAATTGTTCAATATCCTCTCAGTGGCCTGAATGTCTCAGTCTGTAAAGTGAATTAGCATCATTACAGCCACTATTCGCGCGAGGATCGATAAAGCAGGTGGATAGAAGAGGAAATGCCGGCAGCAAGCGTTTCATGTTCGCTCCTCTTCATCCGGGCAACTTACATCGTAAACTTTTACACGTTGCCTGTCCTATAAACACCCCAGTAGCGACATACTTTGATAGTGATGACGTCAGCTTTTATGAACGCTGAACTATATAGGCTATGCTTGCGTAATTGAATTATACATCGTCGTTATATAATTATATTCATTTAAAGACATATATATTGCATATATATTTTATTTTTATACTAATGACATTTCTATTCGATTTTGAATAAATTTGAATTGAATAATGTAAATCATAACCAATTTTAATAATCAAAATTTGAGGTGGAATGCTAAAAAGACAATTTCTGTTGTTATCTGGATTGTTTAAATAAATGTTGCTCTTTAACAAAAACACCCGGCACTTGCACGAGTCACTGTTGATGATTCACTGACCACTTTTACCTCACTTTTTTCCCTTACGGGCATGCGCACTTGAGAGGCATCAGACGGGGGTGAGGTGGGGGTGTTAAGGGGCGGGTTTGGTATAAAATACTTTACTCAGAGAACTTTTGCCTGTCGCCTGATTTTGGGACAGCTCCACACAACATCCTCACACCAACTGGGGAAACTAATCCATCCTTTATTTTTCAGCCAAATACAACAGCACAGTTTTTTTTTAACATTACAGTAACTGTCATGGAGGTGCAACTAAAGCAATCTTTTTGCCACACCTGCTTGAAAAAGGAGAGTTTCACAAATAAGGTAAAACATTTCTTGGGATCTTTTCACGAGCGTTTGTGAAACTGTTAACGCATGCGTTAAAAACTGCATTTGATGACTAGCAAAATAGCTATACATACAGCTAGTAAAAAAATGTACACAAATATTTAATATACAAGTATTAATATTTATAGATAACAGTTTCATGCAGTGTTGGATCATGCGAGATGTTCTGTGACACTTTATTCTTGATATACTGTAAGCGCGCAAGAGAGAGCGCGCGCAAGGGGGCGACGTCGGTTTTTAAGGATTATATGCTGAGTTGTGAGAAACGAGATAACGGAGTCTATGAGAAGTCTTGCAACTTGTTGAACGTTGTGTAAGATTGCGAGGCAGGAGATAAAAGCTCGTTTGGTCTTGGATAAGCAAGTCTTTGGGCATTAATTAAAAAGTTGATGCATGGGAAGATCAAGTAAATTCATTGCATTTAAGAAATGCATGGTCACATGAGAAAGATAGGATTGCTGATCAACAGATCTTTTGAAATAGTAGTTTCAAAAACAAAATGCATGACTAGGCGATGCGCAATTGTGCATGCATGTCATACATAATTACCGCAAATGCACGTCATATTTAAAGATCTACTGTAGCCTATTCATCCACAGTGTATAATCATACGTTTTTGTCATTAAAAATATTTGCGTTTTGCATTGGTGATTTTAATGCATTTAAGTAAATGACAAATATTAGCAAAGTAAGAATTACTGAAACATAATACTTTGCATTAAATGATCACTTTGAATTATTTATCATGCACTAAAACGCATGCTCTCTCTTCCCAGGTCGTAAAGATGTGCTGGTCCATACGGATATCCATATGCATACTGATTTTAACCCTGTGCACCTTCGAGGGCGCTTCAGCCGAAACATTATGTGGTGGAGAGCTGGTGGACGCCTTACAGTTTGTCTGCGAAGATAAAGGCTTCTATTTCAGTACGTACATTTAAACATCTGTGTGCTTTCTTTGCGTACGGGTCACCACCTGTCCAGCTGCGCACTGCGTTGGCGATGGCTCCGTTCGTGTGTTTGTGTGTGTGCGCGCATTACGCGCGTTACGCGCATCTGGGCAAGTTGTGCTGACTTGGCGCATTCTGTCGCTATATCTGTGATTGCGTTTGAAAAGGATGCTAAACGAACCACAATGGCCCGGTTGTTTACTTGCACATTCCTCCAGTGAAATTAATAGTACCCAAGTGGCATTCCATTCACCTCCCCAGAAATGTTCCCAGGCTACACTCAATTGGGAGAAAAAGTTGTTTACACGGCTGGATGGATTGAGACAGCTTCATTACCAGTTTAGCGTAACAGATACCAACCAATATATGCAAAGGTTACTGATGATCTCGATTTTGTAGTACCCCATTCGGATACCATGTTTGTAGCGCACCCCCTGCATGGAAAGGGGGTTTAAAAATCACAACTTTTACAATATTTGTCATCTTCCTCACGCCAGCACTGACAAACAGACAGGTCCTTTGTGTTCTTTTGGCTGCTGAGGCCTGACTGCCCAGAATGATCATTATCCAATTTGGGCCAGCACAGATTTTCCCTGCATTCACAAGATGTACTCTGGTTCAATGTTTCCTATTTTACAATCAGGGACCTCTTTTTTAGATTATTGCGAATGTGAAAAGCTCAAGTCATCCATTTAATAACTGACTGAAAATCAATCGAAACTTCCTTTCTCAAGCTCCGCCCCCCATTATGCGTCCTGTATCTTCCATCCCTCATGCCAAGTCTGTTCCTCCACCCTCCCCCATTTCCCTCATTCATGCTTTCTTTATCTTTGCTGAGCTTGCAAAGGACAAGGTCAATGGATATGCACCGTTTTTATCATTTACGCATCCAAACAAAAGCTAAGACTGTTGCCCTTCAGCTCTCCTCTGATCTTCTGTTTCTGGGAATGTGTTCCCGTGTTCCCGGTGAATACTTGGAAACTAATTTTCGAGCGGCTCAATTAGACGGCATAACAAGATGAGTTCAGATGAGAAAGCAAATAAACAGACTCCATTTTGTGTCACTGATTTTGGCTTTATTATACACCGTAGATGTGTCCCAGTCCAAAAACAATGAATTGATAATCAAATCCACATTCATAATGGAATCAAGACAGTGGAGCTTGATTTACATTGACTTGTTTGCTTGTTTGCTGGCAACTCACTGCTGGAATAAACAGCTTAACAGAGCGTACCTGTGGTCCTGTTGATGGTTTTGAGCTAGTCCAAGATAGTTATTAGTTGATCCAGGTTGGTCATTTATGTGACCATCTAGGTTATTATTGGTCAAACCACCTTGTACCGCCAAAAACCATCCACAGGACTTTTCTATTTACGACTTACAAATGAAGACCACCCCAAGCAATCTAACAACGAACGATGGCAAGTTTAGAGATTACAAGCATGTTTGTGACATAAACAATATTTGTTTCTTGTACTCCAGTAAAGCTTCCCACTCATCTTGAAGTCAATTACAGTCGTTCACATCGCCCATAGACTCATGATGTTTACTTTTGTGCCCGCAGGTCAACCAAGCAGGTCGAACAATCGGCATGGACAACGTCGTGGGATCGTGGAAGAGTGTTGTTTTAGGAGCTGTAACCTAGCTCTGCTACAACAGTACTGCGCCAAACCCACCAAGTCAGAAAGAGATGTTTCATCCTCGACCCCGCAGGACATGCCAGCATTAAAACAGGTACGCTGATCGTGGGAAACAAACAATGACTGGCAGTTTATCAAGCCGAACATCTCGTGCAGTTTTTGCTGAACACATGCATCCTAGCATGCAGGTTTAACAAAATAGCAACAAGTGAGAGGACGTTGGTGACTAGTAAGCAACTATCAGTCAGAAACTGCTGATCAAGTGGAAAATTTCACAATTCAAGAGACAGGTCACCTATCGGCTTCAAATTTACAGTACATTTTGGCACGCACATGAATTTTTCCTGTCGTTCCCTTTTTCCAAGTATTTTGCTTCAGGTTGCCATCAGTTTAGAAGTTTAGTCCAACTTGTATTCGAGTCAAGACCAAGACCAGAGATAAGGTGGCAAGTCCGAGCCCAGATAAAGCTGGATGTGGACTCAGTCTTGACTCGGACTTAATCTCTGGTCTTGACTCGGACTCGACACTCGATCTCTGGTCTTGACTCGGACTTGACAATCGATCTGTGGTCTTGACTCGGACTCGACATTCGATCTCTGGTCTTGACTTGGACTCGACACTCGATCTGTGGTCTTGACTCGCACTCGACACTCGATCTCTGGTCTTGACACGCACTCGACACTCGATCTCTGGTCTTGACTCGGACTCGACACTCGATCTCTGGTCTTGACTCAGACTCGACACTCAATCTCTGGTCTTGACTTGGACTCGACACTCGATCTGTGGTCTTGACTCGCACTCGACACTCGATCTCTGGTCTTGACTCGGACTCGACACTCGATCTCTGGTCTTGACTCAGACTCGACACTCGATCTCTGGTCTTGACTTGGACTCGACACTCGATCTGTGGTCTTGACTCGGACTCGACACTCGATCTCTGGTCCTGACTTGGACTTGACTAAAACACTGGTAGCCATAATTATTGAATATGCTAGGGAATTATTGAATATGCTAGGGAACATAATAAGGAAATTATTTTTCCTCTTGGTTCATGACCATGTCACAATCCAAACTGCATGAACAATGCTACAAAATCTTTAAATTGTTAGTCTTGGTTGCTCAGTCTTGTTGAAATTGGGTTGCCCCCATTTTGAGATCATCAAAGCCAATAGAGATGATCAAGCGCCGTTTCCTTTGATGAGGGCGACTGAATGCATAATTCCGAATTTCCAATCGTTCATATTCTAACATGACTATTGTTGTTTGTTATAGCCGCAGGAGATCCCAAGAAAGCACGTGTCCAGCAAATATTCCAAATACAACACGTGGGAACGAAAGGCCGCCCAGAGGCTACGAAGGGGCGTCCCGGCCATCCTGCGAGCCAAGAAGTTCAGACGGCAGGCGGAGAGGATCAAGGCCCAGGAGCAACTCCACCACCACAGGCATCTCATCACCCTTCCCAGCAAGCTTCCGCCCATCCTGCTTCCCACAGAAGACTATGTCGGTCACAAGTGAAACCAGGATCATTTGCACAGAGTTGATCAAAAAAAGACTAGGGGATCAAAGCTTTCTGTCTCTAACGTCAGAGACACTGTGGCAACCCTCCAACCCACCTTGCTTCCCAAACAGACACGCTCTTCCAGTTTCTATTCTCGCTGTTTCATTCACCAACGAGAAGGAAAAGCCGCACACAATTCAAGTGAAGAAATGAAAGAAATGAGATGAGACGCGACATCGCTGAACGTTTAGCCGGTTCGGAGGACATCGGGACTCGAGGAACAGCTAGCATGACAGCACCCATTCCACTGCATTCTCCCGAGACAAAACTATCTCTCTTTTTTAACCTAATAGTTTGCACCTCTAACTATAAAGGGACATCCACACTGTAAGGAATTGTGTAAAATTAGATTCCTGTTCCAGCACCTTGTAATCACAGATGAAGAGAGGAGAGTCTGCAAATTGCACATCGCCACGGATTACGTCAAAGTAACTATAAAAAAAGGCACTATTTTTATATGGACTATGAACGTGTAGCTCAAAAATGTCATGGTGCTAGCTTTGGGAACGGACTCAAAGGAGAAAGGGTTGTAAAGCATGTTGTTTTCCTTTGAAAATGTATTCAACTTTCCGTTTTAAGGAAAGTGACTCTTGAACTAGAAAACAAGAGCATTTCGGCTGCGGGGATATCACTGCGTGCAGCTGTCAGTTGTTATAGAGACATGAAATGAGGTTTGGCCTTGAAACGAGGCTTGGCCTTTGGTCCTAGCGCTGCTGTTGCGATTAAAGCAAGGAACGGTGTAGGGACATGTCGAAACGCCTGGACGTGGTGAACTTCACGCATCTCAAGCGTGGCTGCACAGAACCCCTGCGTTGCACTGCGGGAGAAGGGACATTATGATTTTAGAAAAAGTGGGATGTTTGTATTTTCTATGTTTTCTTTTGTTGAACACACTTTAAAAAAACAAATAAGGAAAAAAGGCCGGTGTTCAGTGTCTGGTACCGTGACATTCTCATTGTTGCGAAATAGGCTTTTTGTTACGTTATTTACAAAAAGGCACAAATATCGATTCAAAGGGAAAAAACGCAATAATGTTAATTAACATATATTTTTAACGTTTATCAGTAGTATTCACATGCTTTTGCCTGAAAACAAATACTTGAATATATATATATATATTAAATATAAATATATTATAATTAGTTTCCAGGGACATCATGTAATATTCTTTTAGTCTGAGCTGTATCTTGCATAATGAGCCGCCAAGCTTCTCTTTGTTTGTTTAAGTAAAAATATTGGCACTGTATAAAGGCATTATTTATTTTATTATAAAATGATATATTAAAATTGGTCCAAATACAAAATATACATAGCACTGACGGATTCCCATTTTACATGTACATGCTTTTGTAGATGCTTTGTACCAAAAAATAATATTTCCTTTTTGTTTTTTATTTTTTGGTTCGCCACCGAAATCAATATTTTAAAAGCATTTGTAGCCGGGATCGCTTAGGCATGACGTAACACATAAAAATAGACTTTTTCCTCATTCCTGCATTACTTTATAATGTGCCAAATGGGAATCTCATTGGCATTTATTTCATCATGTATCTGCATACAGTACACCAGGTCTTTATATACATAAGCCACTACATTTTCTAAGCCACTTTAATGCAGTTTCATCATAACTGTCGCTTCTTTAAAGTATAGTACAGAAGAAACACAGGGGGTAAAGAGAGGAAGATAAAGGTCAAATGTTACCTGCCATAGGGCAGGATGAGAAACAAATCCAATATGAGGACTATTTATCATATCCATTCACCGATATGCCCTAAATCCTATATTTCCTTTTTGAGTCCTCAATGCATCTCGATCTCAGTTGTTGAAGGGCTAGCGTAGTAAACCACACTTCAAATAGTTACCCTAATACCGCAGTTCAACAGTGGCTTCACGTATGTGGATTTGGGAATACAAGTAAAACATTTTTGGACAGCATTCCTGGATCTTTTCTCGTTACGAGGTCATGAAAATGAACTCATAGCATTGCAATGCAGTGCCCGCGGTCGACCCCTCTGCCTTGATAATCGAATATTTATTCATATCAGTTGTGACAAAACAGTGCAATTATTGTAATTATCACTATTAGTATTTTTTATTAATCCCGTATTTCTGGAAACATTGCAATTTTTATTAAGGTATACCTGTAAGGACTGCATTGTCTGTTGCTTTTGTTTGATCCGGTCACTCCCTGCTGGAAAAACCAGCTTAATTCCTATGCTGGTCCATGCTGTTTTTTCCAGCAGGGCTTTCAGTGTGAATGGCGCAAAGGAAGTCTTTCAGCGCAAAAAAAAAAAATGAAGGGATATGTTTTATTTCCTCCACCATGGTTTAATATCAGTAGCTCACGCAGCCTGTGTGTTCAAATTGATTTAAACGCTGCACGCTAGAACGTCCGAAATGCACAATTCATGTACTTCATTTTTAATATCAATAAAACCATTTTATCAAACGTTTCAGTCATGTGTACGTGTGAGTGGTTTGTGCGCTTTAAATGATTTAGTAGGTGAGTTTTCTTGATGCTTTTAGCATATTTTCTGACTACAGTAGATGAATTAAAAATGGGACCTTACGTTGGACATGTACTTCAGAAATGTTATGTCAGGCATTGCATTTTTAGTTGTCTTTTGATTTTTATGCATTTAGTATATATATGACGTAACAAGCTTCATATTGTCATCCACATTCAATATCCAACGTTTCCATTGTGCACTTTATTCTTTCCCGTACAAATTTAGTATAACAGTTTAAGTGAATTTAATATTTGATAAACCTGGCTTGAACTTTACAAATGAAAAACAATAATAATTCCAATCCAATATTCCTGATAAGGGATGTAGGTTATTAAAATAGCCTTTTGACAATTTAATATTTTGAGTTTAAGCTTAACTTTCTGTCATTAGATTTTAAATATACATTTTTATTCTGGGAAATTCTTACATGATTCACATTATGGTTAAAGGTGGGATTAGGATTAAGATTTGTTGGTTAGTCAGATGTCTAAAAGACATATGTGACCCTGGACCATAAAACCAGTCATAAGTCGCACGCACGGGTATATTTGTAGCAATTAGGGCTGTCAAAAGATTAATCGCGATTAATCGCATACACTGAAAAAAATGATTCATTCAATTTACAATTTTTTTGTAGTGTTTGCAATCAATTAATTTAAGCTACATTTAAACAAAAGTTTTTTATTTTATTATACTTTACTAATCTTTTTTGTTTAAATGTAGCATAAATAAATTGATTGCAACCACTTACCTTAAAAAAATTAAGTAAATTGAATGAATCATTTTTTTCAGTGTACAAAATAAAAGGTTTTTTGCATAATATATAGTGTGTAACTATTTTGTATATATAGATACACACACATGCATATATGTATTTAAGAAACATTTACATGTATATAAATATTTATTTAGATTTTAATATATTTTATATTATATATATATATATATATATATATATATATATATATATATATATATATATATATATATATATATATATATATATATATATATATATATATATATATATAAAAATACATACATTTTTTTTCTTAAATATATTTTTTATTTAGATGATAATTACACACAATACACACACAAATATATTAAGCGCAAACATACTTTTATTTTGTATGCGATTAATCGCGATTAATCTTTTGACAGCCCGTAACAATACATTGTGTGGGTCAAAATTATAAAAACTATTTATGCCAAAAATCATTAGGATATTAAGTAAAGATCATGCTCCATTTATTTTTTTGTGAATTTTCTACCGTAAATATATTAAAAATGTATTTATCATTAGTGTTGTTGAGGACTTCATTTGGACATCTTTAAAGGCATTTTTCTCGATTTTTTGCACCCCGAGGTTATAGTTTTTTAAATAGTATCCTGACCAAATAAAGAGTTTGGTTCCAAAACGTAATAAATGTCTTTACATTTTTTTTTCAAAACATGTTTATTATTATATTATCATGTTCTTATTGTGTTTCATTGTATATATACACTGTAAAAATACTTTGCTGCCTTAATTTTTTTTGTTGAATCAACTCAGATTTACAAGTCATGTCAGAGAGATGAGTTGCTGCAACTTATAAAATTAAGTTGACTTTTTTCAACTAGCCTATATTTTCTAAGTTATAACAACTCATCTATAGTTATAACAACTTATTTATAGTCAAGATCAATAATAGTAAGTTGAAATAACTTATAAATCTGAGTTGATTCAACAAAAAAATGTAAGGCAGAAAATAATTTTTTACAGTGTATATATATAAATTATTTGATGCATTAAGGTAATTTCCACCGAAACAGGAAGTTAGGGTGTGACATGTTGAAAATAGCCAATAGCAATTAGTTTACTTTTCAGCCTTTAAGGTGATGAGAAGCTGAAGTGCAGTATATGATGTCATAAAAATCCCTGATCCATATTGAGAGACTGCAAGTCTTTGAACGCTTAAAATGCTAATTTTTGGAGCACACTATTTATGTATACTATAAATATAGACACACTAGGGCTAATAATAAAAGCATAAAACCATTTTGATTTATAAAGTCTAAAATAAATCAAATAAAATTAGAGAGTTGTAGGTGCTGTAAAATGATTTTATTTATGCAGCAGATGAAACAGCTTTTATCCCTGTAATTCAGCGGTCTGTTTAAGAGCTGCTCAGCGGTTGTCTTTTACTGTCTCGAACAGCTGACTAAGAAGTACGAGCCCTTCCCTGAAGCATTTTAAACTCCTTTTAGCTGTCAGAGCGCAAGGCTGCACATGTACAGTACAAGTACAGCACTGGCGTATGACATCAGCCCGTGAACCCATCAACCCCATGCAGACCTATGTGTGTAAGCGAGCACATGTGTCTGTAGCATGCCATAATGCCTTCTCTGGAAAATCAATGTGAATAGCATTACATATTCAAAGATGCTGACCTGCTTTGTGACGGTTTAAATATTAACAAGCACTTCTTCCATTTCCCTGCAACAGATTTCAATCGGAGAACAGTTCCTTTACAACGTGGATGATGAATATTTTATAACGTAAACTGTCAGTAGCCCTGTCGTAGCTGACATTTTTCTAAGAGAAAATAAATGACATAGCTTCACGCCAAGTTCTTAATGAAAATTAACTGTGGTTTAATTATAGTAAAAGAGTAGGGGAGAGCGGGGCACAACCTAACACTTTTTGGTTTTGGCTCAATCATTCAAAAAATATTTAAGTTTGATTAATTATGTTTTTACACAAGCAACACACACAAGTTTGTTTCTAGTACTGACCATTCTTGGACAATTACACCAAACGTGACAGAAGTGCAAACGTTACAACATAGGTGGGGTTAATTGTAACAGGCAGGGGGTTAGTTGTAACACTTGCTAAAAATTAAGTTTGCAGGCAAATATTTCAATACTCTTTTGTCTATATACTTGAAGTGGATATTGTTTATATATCTGTGTCTAACAGGTGTCCACACTGTATTCATTCATCCAGCCCTTTTCTAACAATAGTTCAATTATAAATGGATAAAAATGTCTAAATATGTGAGAAAAACAGCACAATTATGACAAAACATTTATTTATATGTAACCCAGTCTGTAATAACCATACTACAGTTTCAAATATCAAATTCTGAGATAATGAGCATCAAAGTCTGATTTTAACCATTCATTTCATTATAATTTTAAATCTTTGACGTGACCTTATTCAATCAATATTAAAAGATTTGAACAAAAATACATTTGACACACGATTTTAAAAAATCATTTTCATTTCAAATACTTATATCACTGACAACAGTGGTCCAGGATATTGTCATTTAAAAAGTGGAGTTGCAGCCCTCAACTGATGTTTATGTTGTCATTTTGTGTATTGGCCACCAGCTGTGTGATTGCAGTACCAGTTTTAGCCACAAGTTTTGTGATTGCAATACAAGTTTTGGCCACAATCCTACATACTGTTCCTTTAAACCCAAGCAACAATGGTAAAAAAAAATTGAAAAAAAAGAGAAACCAATACATAAAACGACAAAAATATGCACCGTTTTAAGCAGTGTTGGGGAAAGTTACTTTGAAAGTAATGCATTAAAATATTAAGTTACTCCCTAAAAAAGTAACAAATTGTGTTACTTAGTTACTTTTCATGGAAAGTAATTCTTACGTTACTTTTGCGTTACTTTTGCATTACTTTTGCATTACTTTTGCATTAGTTTTTCTTTCTTGGCTGAGGCTTGATCTCTTTCAGGCTTTGCAGGTGTTTTTTATGACAGAGAAGTTCTGCATTCAGAAATTGCATATTTTCGTCGCAAAATTGTCAAGCTCTGGCCTGCCATCTCCGTTTCTGTTCCCGGTTATGTAACGCATGCACAATTCTACATTAATATGTAAGGAATAATTGATGAGAAAATAACGCACACCTAACACGGACGGGTTTCCCGATAACGATTGAACTTAGCACTTAGGAGCGCTTTCTACGAGCTACTTAACGAACATTCGTTGTTCATTTACGTGCGTTTCCCAAAGATGCACGTACAACGATTGCTCGCAGTTGGTTTTAAGTGCTACTTACGAGTCGCTATCCGTTTGTTAAGTGCTGAAATGTCACCAATAGAAGGACTCAAATTTTTAGCAGAAGCTTGTTTAGGCTAATTATTTTCAGCCGATGTGCACTAATAATTTAAATATTATTATTCATAATTGTTCAAAGACTTTTTAAATGTTTTAATAATTTGTGCATAATGAAATATTATTTTCTGTATTTAGTTAGGAGTCGTCCCACTGCGAAATGCCCTCTGCATTTAATATTATAGTTTAGATTATTTGTTTTTATTATCTTTATTAATTTATTATTGTGGATTATTGCATTGTACCGTAAATATTATTTGGTTTCTTTAATTAGATGCCATTTCCCAAAAAAATTCAAAAATTTTTTAGATGCATCAATCCGTAGGAACCATTTATCAATTTGCTAGTACCAACTTTTACCAAAATACAAAGAAATGTTTTACCAACTTGTACCAAATACGTTTTCCTTCTTTATTAATTTATGTTTAGTCATTTAAATTTGATTTCTCATTTGAATTTTAAATATATTATATTATATATTTTATATAAAATAAACAAAGAAGAACCCAATATATAAATATACATTCAAAACATTACATTATCGTCATTGCAGGAGTGCTCGTAGATCTACGATGATTTTCAAGTGCTTCTTAAGTTACGGAGCTTTTGGGAAACGGACCATAATTCTAAGATGATTCGTACGATCGTTTTTACGATCTACTTAGCCTTACGATGCTTTCGGGAAACCCGGCCCACCACGAGTGTTTTTTTTTATTCAAAGGACCGGAGTCAATTGACCTATCGCTAAGCCACGCCCCCAAACGCGATGAGCCAATCACAGTCCTCTAGCTAACCCAATACACTCGGACATTCTCTGCTTTCATGTCCATTGAAATGCATTGCGAGTAACAAGCAAAAAAATCTGGCAATGGGGTAAGCAAAAAAATCTTGAACATTTCTTACACTGCAAAAAATGATTTTCAAGAAAAAATGTTTTTGTATTTTTGTCTTGTTTTCGGTAAAAATATCTAAAAATTCTTAAATTAAGATGCTTTTTCTTGATGAGCAAAACAACCCAAGAAAATAGTTCTAGTTTTTAGACCAAAAATATCACATTTCAGTGATTTTGTGCATAAAACAAGCAAAAATCTTGAACATTTTTCTTAAACATTAAATAAATAAAAAAATTAAGAAAAAGTTGCTTACCCCATTGGCACATTTTTTTTTTGTGCTTGTTTTATGCACAAAATCACTTAAATTTGATTTTTTGGTCTAAAACTAGACTTATTTTCTTGGGTCGTTTTGCTCATCAAGAAAAAGCATCTTAATTTAAGAATTTTTAGATATTTTTACTGAAAACAAGACAAAAATACTAAGATTTTTTTTCTTGAAAATCAGTTTTTTGCAGTGTACTCTCAATACACCTATTAAACGAAAATGTTACAGACCTCTATAAATTTCTCTTTTTTGGAAGAACACAAAGGAAGATATTTTGAGGAATGTTTGTAAACAAACAGATCTGAGGCCCCATTGACTTTCATTTATTCTTTTTCTCCTACTATGAAAGTCAATGGGGCCTCTGATTGGTTTGGTTACAAACATTCCTAGCATATCTTCCTTTGTGTTCATCAAAACAAAGAAACTTAAACAGGTTTATAACATGAGAGTGAGTAAATGATGTAACTATCCCTTTAATAATGTTTTATTATGAACTACACATTTCTCCTCAATAAGCCCTACAATCTGAGTTATGTTTGTAGTGGGCAAGTTTAATATTTAGGGATTCCTAAACACCACAAATAATTGCATTCTAAGTGGATGTTTTGTGTCTGGGCGCTTTTATTAACCACCATGAATCTATTGTATCCTTTACAAGGCCATGACCCACTAAACATAAGGACAGCTGGAGATATGTCACCCCCTATAGCGCTCAAACATAATTCTTCCCTGAAACAAAAATACAGAATGTGCATCTATTGTTCACAAGTCAGAAACGATGGTTACATAATTAGAAAGCCTTTTTCACAATAACGCTTGATAAAGAACCGACAATCGGATCACTTGTGGAGCAGTGAAGAAATACAATCTTGTCTCTATGTGGCGCTTTTGCTATAACAAACACAGCATTGGCTGAGATGTGGAGTGAAAGTGATTTCATTATAAAATCATTATAAAAAACAAAAGCGAAGTGAAATTTAACTCGTTTTAATCTTCAAACGAAAAGGAATGAAATAAAACATCACAGTTTTGGAGAGTCTCAAGGCCCTTTTGCCTCTAAACAAGAAAATTGCTGTTGGCCTCTCCGGTCAGACCAAAACCTATCGATGGCTGCCAATTCACTTTCAATAGTTGGCTTGGACTCCAATGCATCCCGTGCCTCCGACCAACCACAAGTAACGCTTGTGCACTTCGGCCAAGTCTTATCAGTGGTGGTGCCCTGGCTTCAACGGTGGTTAGGTCGCCTGCATATATTCATTAGCAGCCGGGGGATGAAGTTCGACCTCTCTATATATGAAAAAAGTTTTCAATATCTTTGTCACTTTCACAGCTACTAATGTGCACCTGTGATAAGCACTTGAGTCTCAATGTGCCTTGAGGTGAACACGCTGTGCCGCCTACCAATTATAACGATCGGCGATGATGCGGCGATGTGCATGAGGTGTTTTGATACGAGAGATGAGAAATCGATACGTGCATGGCCGTAACTAAAGATCCGACCGTAAACACGAACACACGCTGATGAAAGTTATTTCAGATGCTATGGGAATACAACCCGGACCGCAATCTAAATATTGGCCACGGATGAATGATTTTATGGTTTGGGGGGAAAAGAAAAATGTGAAAACAACACGCAACAGGTTTTATTGCAGTGTTTGTTGTTGAGACTCTAGCAGTAACTATCAGATGGTTTTGCTTCGACACAAATTAAAAGTGGCTGCCAGCTAGCTAGTATTATTCATCGGGTTTGATTCCACAAATGCAAAATGAGTCTAGATTAAAATGGATTGAATATCGCATGCCTTTTAATCAGTTGGCAACAAACTGACAAAACAATGCAAGGTAGTCCAACTGTTGTTATCATAGTACAGGGGCCCGTTCTTCGTACGTCGCTTAATACATCCGAGATCAAATGATGTTTAGATCTGGCTAATTATGATCTAGCTTATTTGGTTCTTTGAACACCACTGCTGTTGATGATTAGTATGGCAGGATTGAATTATTTGAGATCACTGCAAGAAAAGTCAATACATATCGATAGTTGAAACACTGATCAGCAACGCTGTGATTGGCCAGTTGTTACAATGGCCAAGAACACGCCCATTTTTTAACCCCTGCAGTCTGAGAGCTATTGATGAAAGGTTGTGAACTTTTTATGACACTGAATTTAAAGCTACTTTTGTACATAAATCACCATAAATAATGTAAAATTTTCTGTAAAAATATAATCTTGATATCTTTACTATGCTTGTCAAAGATTAAAAATTAATGAACAACTTTTCGTCTAGGTCCGGTCCAGCGCGACCTAACGTAAATGCGTAGTGACGTAGGGAGGTCACGTGTTGCATATATAAAACGCACATTTGCAGACCATTTTAAACAATAAACTGACACAAAGACATTAATTAGTATCAGTTGACATACAACAACGTCGGAACGGTCCTCTTTCTCAACACTTGTAAACACTGGGGCGGAGTTTCGCGTTCGTCCTCTGTGACCTCTTGACGTCATGACGTATTGCGTCGGGTCACGCTAGCGCATCACGACCGGATCTAGACGAGAAGTTGTGCTTTAAAAGTGTATATTTGTTATTTTTATTGTCAAAAATGACAATCGTTTTGCTAGATAAGACCCTTATGCCTCGTTTGGGATTGTTTATAGTCCTTTGAAACTCTGTTAAGTGTTGAGTTAAGTGTTAATTGTTGGTGTCTATTAAAGTCCATTAAAATGAGAAAAATCCTGCAATGTTTTCCTCAAAAAACATAATTTCTTCTCGACTGAACAAAGAAAGACATCAACATTTTGGATGACATGGTGGTGAGTAAATTATTTGGATTTTTCTTTTAAGAAAATGGAATATTCCTTTAAAAAAAACTGAAAGGAAATAAATATGGCTGAATTTTCTACTTTCACATCAGTTATTACAGTATTTTATAATGGTCAGACTAAAATGTGGGACCATGAACTTGTAAAAGACCCCACACGCTGCTTTAACAATGCTGGGACTGTGCTTTCTTCCTTCCAGGTTCTTTCCAGGACATATAAAGCAAATTTTATGAACTATTTCAAGATTTATGGTATTATGGTATGGAATGGAAATTCCATATGGAATAATGGATTTTTAAATTCCGTTGGAAGTACAGTAATTGCCTTGTTGAGACCACTGCGATCGTTCAAACTCAAATGTCAAATGATTCAGTTTCCACGACACACATGTGGATGCAACCAATACACACATGCACACACAAAAAACACCACCTTCTCATGGTTACACCCATGGGCAGACAAAAACATCATTGTTTTTTGGTTGGGAGCATTTTTCGCCAGCATTTACACTGCAGGTCTTGATGACTTTATCAAATTTTTACAACCAGGTTACATCAG
The DNA here is from genome assembly GCF_027580225.2 of Misgurnus anguillicaudatus. Classification (NCBI taxonomy): domain Eukaryota; kingdom Metazoa; phylum Chordata; class Actinopteri; order Cypriniformes; family Cobitidae; genus Misgurnus; species Misgurnus anguillicaudatus. Next base: position 2,713,044 of record NW_027395277.1, on the reverse strand, counting down.
CCCCAATGCTGGGTTGAAAACCAGTGTAGGATCGTGTCCATAAATTTATTAATGTGGCAAATAGCTGAGTAATAAGCAGGATACTGTACAGCTACTGTAGTTGGTTGTTACTGTAAATAGTATAGCAAATCCTGATCACCCTGTCAAGATTTATTATGCGATTTAAACATTATCCCATCCCTTACTCCTCCGCATGGAGAAATAGCAATGTAACTATTCTCATGTCATTGATTGTTAAACTTTTCTTGAGACCTGGCTGGGCATAAACTAAAGGCTGTTAGCAAGTCAATCGATAAAAAAACCTCACTGACTTTTCAGGTCAGGTAAACAGGTATTATTCCTGCATTGCAGACAGACGTGTGTGCAGTTTATGTGGCGTATAATTTTGAGCCTTAAGTGAAGTTTAGTCGTCTCCACCAAACCTACGCTGTGTTATTTATCCGGAGCAGGTCGGCCGGTGTTGTCGTAGATGGTAGTGAATGAAACCCAGACAGTGGAAATGTGTCGAATCTGAAACAAAGGACGGATGAATCACAGTGACCGTTTCCTACTTTTTGGAAAGCACGTTGTTTTGTATTGCTTCATGTTCAAGTGTGAGCTTTTAGGTTATTCTTGGTATCTAATCTCTATTTAAAAAATATGTTTTTTTTATTGGATGTTTTCATATTTTTTTCCTCAAAGGGTTAAAGATTGAAGTTGCACACTACCTTTGGTATTACAACAAAAATGCATGTGATTATCTTACTTTAGTTTTATTATTTTGCTTTTATTTTTAAACATTTCGACCAAGTAGTGCATGTAGTCAAATCATTTTATCAGACCTTTTTACATATTAAATAGCCATGCACTATAAGACAATAACTGGATGTCATTTAAGGTCATGTGGCAACATGTAGCACACAATTTTATAGTAAACACAATGTGTAAACAGTTTGTGGATCATTTGTGGATGTATATATCCTGATGAAGTTTAGGAAATAACTGAGACAAAGTTGATCTCTCAATAATCCTTGACCATGGACTCAAAACAGATTCAGAAAGAGGAACCTCGAAGCAATAACATCTGTTCATACTGCACATATTTACATCTGGTGTTAATATTCACCACCAGGTCGATCTTGGTTTTAAACGCCATCTGCACAAACAGGTAACATTGAAACACTATGGAGCATTTATAATAAATAGTATTAAATTTGTTATTTAAATGCACTCAAAAAAAGCCTCATCAGTTGAATGTATTTTAATTATGTGGAAAATTATTACATTCGTATAGTTTTTATTAATCATGTTTGTCAGATGCAACTGAACTCCTTTTATGTTGGCCTAATGTAATCATTTTAATGCTGCGTTTACACCCACCGCGTTTGAGGCATCAAAATCGTGTCTACCGCGCGCCTAGTTTGCCGCTTGAACAGTTTAAATGCATTCGCGCGTCTAGAGCGAAGTAGACGCGTGGAAAAAGCAAGCATTTGACATGCGTCAGAGGCAAAATCCGCTTCTTGTGGGAGGGTTGCGCGGTTGTCTATTTGCGAGATTTGGTCAAAATACAACAGGGTGAAAATAAACGGCGCGGGTCGATAAACGTCACGTGACTCAAAAGTGAAATGTAACTGTAACTGACGAGAATGTATTGAATGTATTGTAAATATGTGGCAAATTTCTCGTATGCTGCGTTTACATCAGCTGCGGTAGAGGCGTCAAGCGCGAGTAAATTTCAATGTTAAGTCAATGTGAAGATGTGTGACGCTCGTCTGGAGGTCTCGCGGCACAAATGAGGTGTTTAGCGCAATGCGGTAGACGCGTTTCCTCATTTGCGCGTCTAGTTCGTCTGGAGGGCTCGCGGCACAAATGAGGTGTTTAGCGCAATGCGGTAGACGCATTTCCTCATTTGCGCGTCTAGTTCGTCTGGAGGTCTCGCGGCACGAATGAGGTGTTTAGCGCAATGCGGTAGACGCATTTCCTCATTTGCGCGTCTAGTTCGTCTGGAGGGCTCGCGGCACAAATGAGGTGTTTAGCGCAATGCGGTAGACGCATTTCCTCATTTGCGCGTCTAGTTCGTCTGGAGGTCTCGCGGCACGAATGAGGTGTTTAGCGCAATGCGGTAGACGCATTTCCTCATTTGCGCGTCTAGTTCATCTGGAGGTCTCGCGGCACGAATGAGGTGTTTAGCGCAATGCGGTAGACGCGTTTCCTCATTTGCGCGTCTAGTTCATCTGGAGGTCTCGCGGCACGAATGAGGTGTTTAGCGCAATGCGGTAGACGCGTTTCCTCATTTGCGCATCTAGTTCGTCTAGGGGGTCTCGCGGCACGAATGAGGTGTTTAGCGCAATGCGGTAGACGCCTTTCCTCATTTGCGCGTCTAGTTCGTCTGGAGGTCTCGCGGCACGAATGAGGTGTTTAGCGCAATGCGGTAGACGCATTTCCTCATTTGCGCGTCTAGTTCGTCTGGAGGTCTCGCGGCACGAATGAGGTGTTTAGCGCAATGCGGTAGACGCATTTCCTCATTTGCGCGTCTAGTTCGTCTGGAGGTCTCGCGGCACGAATGAGGTGTTTAGCGCAATGCGGTAGACGCGTTTCCTCATTTGCGCGTCTAGTTCGTCTGGAGGTCTCGCGGCACGAATGAGGTGTTTAGCGCAATGCAGTAGACACGTTTCCTCATTTGCGCGTCTAGTTCGTCTTGAGGTCTCGCGGCACGAATGAGGTGTTTAGCGCAATGCGGTAGACGCGTTTCCTCATTTGCGCGTCTAGTTCGTCTGGAGGTCTCGCGGCACGAATGAGGTGTTTAGCGCAATGCGGTAGACGCGTTTCCTCATTTGCACGTCTAGTTCGTCTGGAGGTCTCGCGGCACGAATGAGGTGTTTAGCGCAATGCGGTAGACGCGTTTCCTCATTTGCGCGTCTAGTTCGTCTGGAGGTCTCGTGGCATGAATGAGGTGTTTAGCGCAATGAGGTAGATGTGTTTCCTCATTCGCGTGTCTTGTTTGCGCTAATGGCGCGAATTGAGCATCTGCCGCGGTACGCGCAAATGGTGCTTTTTGTGTTTTACAAGAATTTGCGCAAGACGCCCGAGTTAAAAAATTTGAACTTTGGCAGATTTTTGCGCCGCGTTAACCAATCAGGAGCCTGCTTGCTGCTGTTGCGGCAGCCCCGCCCAGAGTCACTCATTCAACATGAAGGCTTCACAATCCTACATACTGTTCCTTTAAGTTAAACAATTTCAACTTGTTTATGTCAACTTATCATTGTACTTATCAACTAGCCACCTCATAACAAATTGTCATGAGATTGTGTTGGATTGTATCTTAAAAACCTATAAATATTGTTATGTCAGTGCCAATTTATTTAAAAAAGATGTTTGTGTGGCAGATTTGCATATTTTATAACAAGGTAATCAGCAGTTATACCACAGGGCTGTTGAATGCTTGATTCTGATTGGCTGAGAAATGTTTCCATGGGTGTTGATTATTTTTCAATAACCGCACACCTAACCTTTAAAATGTCTTAAAAATAGGCACCAGAGCAATAATTGCAACAATTTTGGTAGCCGTGGTATAAGCGGAATAATTGACTCCGGTCCTTTGAATAATTTGAAAATAATGCACATCAAGAAAGAAATTTAAGTAAATTTTGCTTAAAGACAAAAGACCTAAACAAAAATTTAAAGATATTTTATTTTATTTTATTTATTTATTTATTTATTTTTATTTATTTATCTGTCAAGAACATGTCTTGGTTTATTTCAAGAAAGAAATTTAAGTAAATTTTGCTTAAAGAACGTACTATACGTAAGGAATAATTGACAATGGAAAAAATTGTAATACGACAGGTCTCTACTGGTATCACAATGACATATAACCTATAAAATAGCACCTGTCATATATTTCCATTGTGGGCCTGTCAACATTTAAAAGTGAAATCCTAGACCATGGTTTGCTAGTGATGCTGTTTTAGTCATTATAAATTGTACTGTACCTTTAAAACGCATTAGTAAAGAGTTTAAAGGGTAAGAGTGGAACAACTGCAAAGACAATGGCCATTTTTATAGGTTTGCTTTCAAATGAATTTGGAAAATGGCAGATATCTGCTACAGATGAAAAGTTGAACCTGTTAAGGGGGGAAGTGTTGATACTAGATCCCGAAATGAACTTATGAACCCACTTACGAACTTACGTTCCGAACAAATGGAAGCCATCCACAATGTGTGACTATTTTTATAATACCTTTAATTTCAACTCTAGCCAAGTAAATAAATGATATCAGCCACGTTGAAACAATGTTGGCCCTTCTGTGAAAACAATCAGCGATAGCCAAGAAGAAAAACATATTACTCAGCGAATACACTCACATTCTCAGGAGTGCTATCAGTTTTCCGTGTTTTCCTTTCCAAAGAGCTCGTGGATAAGAGCGGCTTGTGCATCACTTTCTCGAAGCGCTCGGCTCAACATTCCTGTGCGTCCTGAACTTCTGCGTCAGGCACCGTTTCGAAATCTGGAATCCGGAACATCATCGGTGATCCCTTGCGGATTTTAACCGTTTAAGAATGCGAACAGGGAATTTTGGGAAAACAATTGGGGGAAGCGCAGAGGATCAGAGAAAATATGAGGAGCATTTTGTACTCTTGGTTATTAATAATAATGTGTTTTTAGTGATTGGTAAAGCTGTTTGGTCTAACAGGTGCCAAGAGAAACATGTTAGGGCCATCACTGAACTCCAAAACATCTCTATTAGCTGTAGAAGTGTTTACTATTCATTCATCATACTCTATAATGCACGCATAAAATAAAGGTTTATTACGTGTTTTCAGATGCTTGGTGAATATGTGACGTGATTCACCAACGTGATACAATTTATACTGTATTGTACATTAGCGAGTGGATTCCTCGAATCTTAATTTCCTTAAAGTCACATTCGACTCCAGGAAAGGAATCAACTTAATGACTTAAATTTCAGCCTGTTCCTCATAAACGATGTAAAATGGCTTGGGAGGACTTTCAGCTCTTTGTTGAATTTTATGAAGGCTCGAGTTGTTTTTGGAGGCGAATTGAAAAGTTTGGGTGAACTAACACATAGTGTTCTTTCAAATATTTTTCAATAAAATGTAATTTCGCCCCCCGACCCCCCAACAATTAGAGCTCCATTAACCCTGTTAAGAGGTCACAATACACTCACGCCGTTATTGCACAACCCTTGCCAGTTTTACCTCTTGCCAAGCATGCCAATGGATATTGTGCCCAACAAAGACAGCTCTGTGCCACTCCAAATCAAAAGAAGAGATTCAATAATAGATTGAAAGTCTTTTGGCTCAGGGAAAGAAACACAAAGTGCACCAAGGAAAATAATGAAGTAATGTTATATAGTGTCTCCTCCCGGCCATTTAAACACTTCACTTCCCTCCCCCCCCAACCAATCCTGCTTTCAATAATGAGTCAGCAACCTGCTATCAAACACAGGACTGGCCTACTTCACAGGAATGTGACCTATGACATCAGGCAGTCTGCTTCGGAGAGGCCAAAGTCTGTGGTGGGCTCTCCAAATCCCCGTTTCTTCCTTTAAATAGGAAGGCATGCTTTGAAGATGCGAGTTTCCTAAATAAGTGACCTCTGACCGCTTTCTCTTTACTGTTTCATTGTCTGCCACACAATGGAAGGAGGAAAGAGAGAAACGCAGAAGAAGAGAGAACGTGAGAACAGAGGAAAGACTAAGTAATCCTGTCTTTAGTCTTGGCTTCTTTCTTCTGGATGGGCTCAGGAATCTTCTCTTTTATAATGATAGCACACAATGCTTTCAAGTAACGTTTTTATTATTAACGTGGCACCTTTGTGGGCGAATCTATCTAAAATCTGTCAAGAATATGTCTTGGTCTCATTTCAAGAAAGAAATGTATTTTATTTTATTTTATTATGGTCTCATTTCAAGAACGAATTTGAAGTAAATTTAGCTTGAAGACAAAAAACCTAAACAAAAAGTTAAAGACATATTCTTTTTATTTTATTTTATTTTATTTTATTTTATTTTATTTTATTTTATTTTATTTTATTTTATTTTATTTTATTTTATTTTATTTTATTTTATTTTATTATGGTCTCATTTCAAGAAAGAAATTTAATTAAATTTTATTTTATTATGGTCTCATTTCAAGAAAGAAATGTAATTAAATTTTATTTTATAATGGTCTCATTTCAAGAAAGAAATTGAAGTAAATTTTGCTTAAAGACAAAAAACCTAAACAAAAAGTTAAAGACATATTCTTTTTATTTTATTTTATTTATTTATTTATTTATTTATTTATTTATTTATTTATTTATTTATTTATTTATTTATTTATTTATTTATTTATTTATTTATTTATTTATTTATTTATTTATTTATTCATTTATTTATTTATTTTTATTATGGTCTCTTTCAAGAAAGAAATTTAAGTAAATTTTGCTTAAATACAGAAAAACTAAACAAAAAGTTAAAGACAAATTCTTTTTATTTAATTTTATTTTATTATGGTCTCATTTCAAGAAAGAAATTAAAGTACATTTTATTTAAAGACAATAAACCTAAACAAAGAGTCAAAGACCAATTCTTTTTATTTTATTTTATTTTATTTTATTTTATTTTATTTTATTTTATTTTATTTTATTTTATTTTATTTTATTTTATTTTATTTTATTTTATTTTATTTTATTTTATTTTATTTTATTATGGTCTCATTTCAAGAAAGAAATTTAGGTAAATTTTGCTTGAAGACAAAAAACTAAACAAAAAGTTAAAGACAAATTATTTTTATTTAATTTTATTTTATTATGGTCTCATTTCAAGAAAGAAATTAAAGTACATTTTATTTAAAGACAATAAACCTAAACAAAGAGTCAAAGACCAATTCTTTTTATTTTATTTTATTTTATTTTAGTCTCATTTCAAGAAAAAAAAGTAAGTAAATTTAGCTTAAAGACAAAAAACCTAAACAAAGAGTTAAAGAGAAATTCTTATTTTATTTATTTATTTTATTTTATTATTTTAATTGTAAAGAAATTTCATAAATTAATTAAAATGAAAGTCTGAAAGTAATTACATTTCATTTGAATTTAAAATGTATTGTATTTAACTACAATGTAATTCATACAAAATTGTATGATCTCAGTATGATATGCTTTTGCCCCAGTGATGTAGGGTTTAGGGGCGGAGTTTCATCAATACTTTTCTTCATAATCGTAAATTTTGTACAACTTTGTACGAATTCCTTCAAATTACCCACCTTGTCAAATACGCACAAATTCCTTTGAGATCAGGTTGAAAACGTCTGTATGCATCACTTTACGGATAGTTTACAGAAAGTATGCCATGTGTCATAATGCCAAAAATCTTCCAGAATCTTATTCATGCCAAACTGGCATGAGCATGTTTTGTAAGATTCACCTCCAAACATACCAAGGCTTGACGGACTCCAAGCAGACAATGCATGCAATCCCAAACTTCTGTCAGCCACACGTTCTTAGTCTCGCATCAAATTTGTGAGCAAGTGAACGTGATTAATAAGAAACTGCCGTTACGGGCATCTCCAGTCACAGCTTATTGTTTGGACATGTTCAGGAACCTTTCCAGAAGTTAATTGAATTAGCCTATGTGCTTTTTTATTGAAAACAAAAATATTGTTCTTAGTACGTGCCGTGCCGAAGTTTTGTTGGGGAATGCGAAGCGTAGTTAATGAATGGTAATAAATCTCTCTCTTCATATGCTTGTTTACAGGAAACAGAATTTTTTTGTAGCCATGTAGGGTTTCCATTAAAAACCTTAACACTGTTGATTTTGGGTTGCACGCCATTTGTGTTAAATATTTTCTCTTTTTTGCAACAATAAATACATGTTTGGTTTTCATCATTTAAGAGGTGCACTGGAATTTCGGTGCAGTTTCCGAAGCTTATCCGACGCCACCAATGCCGAAGACGTGGCCCTTCCACAGGTGGCATCACTCAACGCCTTTGCACGTAAGCAACCTCGATCTTTGTCGAGAAATAACGTCACTTTTCCCGAGTTTGAACCCGAGCTCAGCTGGGGTTGGAAACATGAAGGAATGTTTGTCTCATTCTCCAGAGGCAAGCGAAAGGGAAATGAGAAGGAAATTGTTGGAGTGTTTGCCACAATGTAAACAGCAGATCACAGTGGCCTAACCCAAGCTTATCAAAAGTCAAATGGGTAAAGATTTCTCTTTCTTCACTTTGTTTGGATGACTTGGCATCAGGGTGACTTCCCAGCATCCTTTCGGAGCGCTCTCTATTGTCCTCACACATTACGGTTGTAAACGTGACAGACGGTATGACGACTTTTCTCCAAAGGAGTAAACAAACGTGTTTGACTGTGCTGAAGAATTCCCATACGGTTTAAGACCCTGCTTTGTTAGTCAAGTTGGTCGCATTGTTTGGTCATCTTAGTTAAGACTACAAGCGGACGTGTTAGCGTGGTGTTGGTAAATATTTCCAGGTGTGAGAAACAGGAGGACACCAGCAAGACAGTAATTGTGAAAATGTAAACCAAAATGAGACTAATAGTATAATCATAAATGTTTATATGATTATTTTCCTTTTTTTCCTTGAACATTGTGTACCCTTTTTCCATCTGCCAATAAATTAAGAAAAAAATTAAATTAATTATTTGTAATAGAAAACAACCCTAACACGTCAAATGCCATATATTGGTTAATCGTTCTCGTGTCAAGAAAAGACGTCTTGAAAACATCTCCCTTAAACACTGCGAATCGTTCGTGATTACTCCCCTCATTTATTTTCCAGCGATCAGAGAGTCAACGTTTTGAAGGATTGTTCCCATTGGGAACGCTGTGACAGAGGCCCTTGTGTTTTGATCCTCAAGCGGGGCCCTGATGTTATTGGAGGCGCGTTGATGTGCGTTCTGAACTAATAAAGTTGAACAATGTCATTCATTTCAGCAACACTGTCATAATTCACACAGCGGTCGGCGAGTTATGGAGTGCAGATGTTCACAAGTAATGAACCAGCGTCGGTCTCGAGCACAAAAGCTACAATGTGCCTTCTGCACTGAATAAAATGAGTAAATTGTGCTCTTCCAACCGATTAAAGATTTGGGGAAATGATGCAGGTGCAGATTTGCTCGCATCTGAAAATGTGGCACCTGTGTGCTTTCAGTCGGTTCAGGTGTTGTCATCTATAACTCGAGGACCTGGTGTTGATACAGGGAATGGCTGTAATACTGTGACAATAAACCTGGATGTAATTTTGGGTTTTTTAAAGGTCCTTTATTGAAACACATGGTCTAACAAATCAGTAAAAAAAAAACAAAAAAAGTATTTACAGTATGATAGTTTGAATAATTAATTTTATCACCCAAACTGCAAATTTTTTTAGCTTACCCCATTCGCAGATATTTTTGCTTGTTTTATGCACAAAATCACTTACATTTGATATTTTTGGTCTAAAAACAAGACTAATGAAACTAAACTTTATTTATTTTTTGCTTCATGTCTCCTTAGGGCTCCGTAGACTGCAAAAAATGATTTTCAAGAAAGAAATCTCTTAGTATTTTTGTCTTGTTTTCAGTAAAACTATTAAAAAATTCTTAAATTAAGATGCTTTTTCTTGATGAGCAAAACGACGAAATAAGTCTAGTTTTTAGACCAAAAATATCAAATTTAAGTGATTTTGTGCATTAAAAAAAAATAATAATTTGTGTTTAAGAAAAATTTTCAAGATTTTTTGCTTATCCCATTCAAAGATATTTTTGCTTGTTTTATGCACAAAATCAATTAAATGTAATATTTTTGGTCTAAAAACAAGACTAACGAAACTAAACTTTATTTAATTTTTGCTTCATGTCCCCTTAGGGCTCCGTAGACTTTAGGCTGCACTGCAAAAAATTATTTTCAAGAAAGAAATTTCTTAGTATTTTTGTCTTGTTTTCAGTAAAACTATTTAAAAATTCTTAAATTAAGATGCTTTTTCTTGATGAGCAAAACGACCCAAGAAAATAAGTCTAGTTTTTAGACCAAAAATATCAAATTTAAGTGATTTTGTACATAAAACAATAAAAAAAAAATCTTGATTTTTTTTAAATTTAGTGCTTAAGAAAAATGTTCAAGATTTTTTGCTTATCCCATCCAAATATATTTTTGCTTGTTTTATGCACAAAACCAATTAAATGTAATATTTTTGGTCTAAAAACGACTTATTTTCTTGGGTCGTTTTGCTCATCAAGAAAAAACATCTTAATTAAAAAAAAAAGTAAATATTTTTACTGAAAACAAGACAAAAATACTAAGAATTTTTTGCAGTGCAGCCTAAAGTGAAAATACACGTGAATCTATTTAATGTGCGCACACGGTAGATTCACATGCACATGTGATAGATTTGCGTGCGCACGCGAAAGTTTCACGTGAGCACGCGTAACTAAACTTTAAAAAAAATTCTGCACATGAAAGTTTCACGTGAGCACATGAAACTAAACTTTAGATTTTTTTACTCCAATGTCACCTTTGGGGCTCGGTAAAAGTCACTCCTGTTAAGGAGAATAAAAGCAAACATCTTCTCGGCTATCAACACCTGTTAAACATTTTAACAAGGAGCATTTTTCTTTACTCAGATGAGCTTGTCTCAAAAACATGTATTACAAATGCTTACATAAGAGCAAATGTTTCTTTTATAGATAGATGTGCATTAGATGTATTTACAGGTGAAGTGTGCTTAATAAAAAGTAGGATATAAAAGTTAATGAATAAATGTATTGGATTGATTCTCTTTTGATTTACTTCTGAAGTAAACAAACTGGCTCTTTTGTCAACTTGTGCAATAAATCCACGCTTCTTTAAACCCACGCAAGCACTTTCATTTCCCCAATGGCAGGCTTAATTTAGTCCTGCCTAAATGTGTGTCCGTGCTAAAGTTCAGAGTGGGCACTTCTTGGAAAGTTGCTTTAAAAAACAAAAAGTTGTGACAAAGTTCAGATGCAATTGCTGCAACTCAATAAATCAAAGCGCAGAAAGGCGTCCTGTCTCACCATGACCTGTCGGTCCGCGTGGACGGATGGTAAAAATGTAAGGAATGTTTTTACGCCTCGGTTGAGGAAGATGTATGTCTGATGTCAGGCCGTCTCTGCTCTGTGTTCTTCACACATTACTGTTTGTTCCTGATCTCTCCTCTCACGTACTGTCAAACAGTCGAGTGCATTTAAAGAACGTCGTTTTTCTCTATTAGCCCTATGCTTCAAAACCTTAGTGAGAGATTGCATGCATGACGTTTATGGTTATGACAAGATATAAAGTGTGTGATGTTCATATATAACCCCAAATGTATCTGTTAGCATAAATAAAACCACCACACCAAAATAGTCATTTTTTGGATAATAATATAAACCATTGAATTTCACATATAGCAGTGCATGCTGGGCACTTTCAAATAATTGTTTAACTCTTTAATATTTGAAAAAAAATTTCAAGTTAAGGACTGATTCGATAGACACAAAATTATTTATTTTTCCCATGAAAAGTGACTTTATTAATTTTGATTCAAGTTGAAAGTTGCATTTCAATATTGCCATGAAACGGTGAAAGTGACAGACGTCTCTGGTGTATCCTTCAGCAGTCAAACGAATGTGCGCTGTCCGTGGTTCTGAACAAATCTTTGCAAAATTCCCATCCGGAAAGCCTGGCTCTCGTGTCTGTACAGTGTTTCTTTAAATACGAACATGCCAATGTTTATATTTACATTTCGTGTTCTCACACCTCAGAATTTCATACATAATTCATTGCAATAAAAACTTGGTCCATAGGCACTTACAACCTGTTGTTCAGCAGTAAATAGGTGCAGAGATCAAATATTGTTGCATAATGTAAGAGATCTTTTGACTAGATTACACACCAGGAAGTGATCGTCATCTTTGATGAGCCTTTGAAAATCAATAATCAATAATCAATAATCAAATTAATAATTTATCTCAAAGAGCATTATGCAGACATGAACACAGGATGTTAACTGTCTCAACAACGTTTCTTTAGCCTTTAAAGTGTAAATCAAACTCCATTATTTTAATTTTATTTGATAATGTATAAGTTAAGAACTTTGTTCTGTTATATCACTTTTTTTAGTAGCATAAATTAAGAAAACATATATAAACTTGGCATTTTACGCACTGTGATAAAATGCAGCATTTTTGTCAAATCAACATATATTTATTAAAAAAATTTGAGCTGTCAAAAGATTAATCGTGATAATCTGCATACAAAATAAAAGTTTGTGTGTTTGTTGTTATATAATATATTGTTATATATAAATACACACATACATGTATAAATTTAAGAACATTTTTGTTCATGTATAATTTTTTTATTTATTTATATATAATAAAAAATATATCAAAATTTGTGCTGGGCAAAGATTAACTGCGATTATTCGCATACAAAATAAAAGCGATTTTTTGCATAATATATGAGTGTGTGCTGTAATTACTATGTATATATAAATACACACACATTCATGTATGTATTTAAGAAACATTTACATGTGTATATATATTTATTTATATTTTTATATTTTCTATATGATATATAAATAAAAAAATATATAAATAAAACATTTCTGAAATGAATTATGTATGTGTGTGTGGTTAAATATACATCATAATTACACACAGTTCACACACATATATTATGCAAAAAAAATCACTTTTATTTTGTATGCGATTAATCACGATTAATCTTTGCCCAGCATAATGTAAATATTTCTTAAGTACATGCATGTGTTTGTATTTACATATGCAAAATAATTACACAGTGCAAACACGTATATTATTCAAAAACAAACTTTAATTTTGTATGTGATTAATCTTTTGACAGCCCTAAAAAATTATATATATTTTAACTTGTTTTTATCAGTTATGTAAACTATTCACAGGTCAACATTTTAAATAGTAGGTTGAATTGACTTGCTAAACCAATAAGTTTTAACCTCATGCTTCATGTCTGATCCTATTATTTGATTTAAAATTATTGAAAATGTAGGCGGTGTTACTATCCGAAGAAAAAAGTATAGTGCTTCTGTATATCTCAGTAGTAAAGCATTTCATTAGAAGCACAAAAGGTCATGGGTTTCAACCCAGGGCAATACATAAATGTAAATATTAAAAAAGGATGGTATGAAAATACCTGAAAACACTTGAAAGCCTCAGACTAGTTTGTATAACATTTTGATTTTATTTTTATAATAAAAAAAGTTTTCAGTAAAAATGTTTGAGTCTGCAAGGTCTACATGGGTCTTTAACAAGGGCTCTGGGGCCCCTGGTGGTATTACCTGGGGACCTCCAAAATTTGTTTACATTTTTTTGTTAAGAAAATGAATTTAAGCAATAATATGCATTACAGTTTTTCTCAGTCGCTTTGGTACATTTCTCGAATCATACTTACAATTTGCAAAACAGTAAGTGCATTTCTCACAACAATTTGTACAAATAGCAAAACATCATGGATAACCTGCAAAAGCCACTCTTTTACTCAAAATACTTAGTTCATCTCTCAAAATTAAATATCTGTGTCAATGAACATGTCAGTGCCATCAGAATAACAAGTCATTGTGTCATTGTGTATGGATAAGACAGTCAAATTGTTTAGTCATGTTGTCAATATAACAGTTTACTCTGAAGTGATGTTCTGATGTAAACTATGGCTAAAGTTTTGACGACAAGTATTGTAAATTGTAAGTTATGTGTGAGTTTGATTGCAAGAGACTGGACAAAATTTACATTTATGCTTTTACTGTTTGTACTGTAATTCGTTGAAAGACAAAGACAGCACTGCAAGCACTGCATAGCATAAAGAGAAAAAAAAAACAAAAGTAGAAATGTGAACATGATAGATGTCTAAAAGATGTCTAACCATAGCCCAAGAATAGATGATGCACATACTTTTAGAACATGTAAAAGAAATGAAAGCAAACACCTTAAACACACTTTGCTTACATGTTGGAATATCATACATCTTCAAGTTATTTTGGCAAAAATGGCATGTAACCAAATTCAAGGTTATTTAGGGTAGAAGTGGGTTACTCATAGCCGGACTATATTGGGTCAATAGTTAGCAGTCATTTCAACTTCTCGGTTTTTGCTTGCTGGGGACGTTTCTGTCTGTTAGAGAAAGTCAAGATTCACCTGGGAGCAATTTACCAATTCAGGACAGATTTATAAAAAATGTCTAATGGAAATGTATAGAAATATGTTTGACCATATCCTGTATTTTGACAACATGTTCAACCATTTTGCATGTAAAGACTTATACTATGAACTAATGCCTAAATATTGTGGGGGGTGAGACTATTCAACAGAGACCCATTATAATACATTTTGATCAACATGACATAAGCAACTGATAATGTAGGAAAAAGCAGAGAATTGTACATAATCATTTGCATGGATGTACTAAAGCATTTGCAACTTGTTCAAAGAAATGAAAAACTGCTTTTCTGATGTGCACAACTGACACAATGATGTGAGAATTGAACAAGTAGTTTTGAGAATTTCAATTCTGATCTGAGAAATGTACCAAAGCGACTGAGAAAAACTGTAACAGACTAATAATAAAAAATCTAACTTGATTAAAATGAAGGTTCCAATGTTGTCTTTCTTTGTTCAGTCGAGAAAAAATTATGTTTTTTGAAGAAAACATTGCAGGATTTTTCTCATTTTAATGGATTTTAATAGAGCCCAACATTTAATACTTAACACGTAACAGTTTTTTTCAACGGAGTTTCAAAGGACTATAAACAATCCCAAACGAGGCATAAGGGTCTTATCTAGCGAAACGATTGTCATTTTTGACAAGAAAAATAAAAAATATGCTCTTTTAAACCACAACTTTTCGTCTAGGTCCGGTCCAGCGCGACCTAACGTAAATACGTAGTGACGTAGGGAGGTCACGTGTTACATATATAAAACGCAAATTTGCGGACCATTGTAAACAATAAACTGACAAAAAACATTAATTAGTTGACACACAACAACGTCGGAACGGTCCTCTTTCTCCACACTTGTAAACACTGGGGCGGAGTTTCGCGTTTGTCCTCTGTGACCTCTTGACGTCATGACGTATTGCGTGGGGTCACTCTGGCGCATCACGACCGGATCTAGACGACAAGTTGTGGTTTAAAAATGCATATTTTTTATTTTTCTTGTCAAAAATGACAATCGTTTTGCTAGATAAGACCCTTATGTCTCGTTTGGGATTGTTTATAGTCATTTGAAACTCAGTTGAAAAAAACTGTTAAGTGTTGAGTTAAGTATTAAATGTTGGTGTCTATTAAAGTCCATTAAAATGAGAAAAATCCTGCAATGTTTTCCTCAAAAAACATAATTTCTTCTCGACTGAACAAAGAAAGACATCAACATTTTGGATGACATGGTGGTGAGTAAATTATCTGGATTTTTCTTTTAAGAAAATGGAATATTCCTTTAAGTGCATTTTAAATATTATGCAGTACATTAACAGAATAAATGTATTATTTTAATGTCTTTGTAACGTTACCATCATAACGTCTTAATTTGATGCATGTTAAGGGGTTCTGATCTAAAAAAAAAAGTTAAAGATCTCTGATCTATAGTAAGTTGAATACTAAGTTCAGTACTACACAATAAAGAGACAACGAAAGGTTTATTTTAAACACTTGCCTAAGACTTCAAACTTTCTTGAGTTTGTATTGTTTAATATACCAATCTCAACTCTTTAGTCTTCATGCATTCTGCTCTGTTAGCTACATATTGTGAATAAATAAGTAAATAACAATATTTAATTTAATAAATGGATGTCAATATGAACTCCCTTAATTTAGTGGTTATAGGGAGAATTCATAAGCTGAATTTTCTCTGTTTAAGTTTCGGCTTAATGATTTTGTAACATTTTAACTCGGCAGAGATAAAACTGATAGAAAGATCACAGATAAGGGCTTAACTCAAACACTACAGCAGATCATTGACACCAGCGTGCAGCATTATGAAATACTTTTCTGCCTCGGCTAGCAGGATGCAGCGGGCATTGTGCCATCATTCACATTAACACGCTCATGTTTAACTGCACGTGTCCTTACTTTGATGCTTTACATCAGATGTTATAATCATTCATTTTGTATCGCTGCTGTTAAAATATTGACCTGACTTTGATAATATTGATAGAATACATTAACATGTATTAATTTAGCAGATGCTTTTATTCAACGTGACTTACAGTATATGCATTAGTAGTACTGAATTTTGTTGGCTATATGCTGCACTGAATTTTAAATTGCAAGTAAACATTTGATTTAAATGGTTTTAAATTATTTAAACAATATACAAAGTTTTTACCTTTATTTTGGCATTTTATGTTCTGACAGTAACATGGTTAGTAACAATCCACCTGATCTCATGGGAATTCGTACGTAGAGTCAGCTAATTAGAGTCGCACAAAAACATACAATTGATACCCCACCTATAAACTTAACGTTACAGGGCGAAAGCAAATTGTACGTATGAATCTATACAAATTAGCCACCTTGTAAAATACATAGAAATTGCGATGAGATGAGATGAGATGAGTTTAACAATTGAATTTCATTTGGCAACATTTACTGTTTAAAGTAAGTTTTGAAATAAAAAAATGTATTATTTTGCACAAAAAATGACAGGACACAGGCCCTCCAGGACCGACTTTGGACACCCCTGCCTTAAGGTGACATTGGAGTAAAAAAATCTAAAGTTTAGTTTCATGTGCTTACGCGAAACCTTCATGTGCAGAATTTTTTTTAAAGTTTAGTTTCGCGTGCTCGCGTAAAACTTTCGCATGCTCATGTGAAACTATCAAGTGTGCACGTGAAACTTTCGCATGCGCACATGAAACTTTCACGTGAACATGCGATAGTTTCACGTGTGCGCGAAAGTTTCACTTGAGCACGCGAAACTAAACGCGGTAGTTTCACGTGAGCACGCGAAAGTTTCACGTGAGCACGCGAAAGTTTCACGTGAGCACGCGAAAGTTTCACGTGAGCACGCGAAAGTTTCACGTAAGCACGCGAAAGTTTCACGTGCGCATGTGAAACTAAACTTTATTTAATTTTTGCTCCGCATGTCCCCTTAGGGCAGTGCTTCTCAATTATTTTCTGTCACGCCCCCCCTAGGAAGAAGTAAACATTTTGCGCCCCCCCAACTCTCCGCCGCGACTGTAAATAGTATAATTTGTCTATAAAATGACACATATGCAAAGCATTGTATCCTTATTAACATTAAAGAAAACACAAAAAAAGAAATATCAATCAACTTACAACAAAGAATAACTTTATTAACATTGTTTTTTAGTCTGTAACAGAAAAGACTTAAAATGCATCAATTTGCCTGAAATAAAAAAAATCAATCCTTATTTACAGTATATTTTTTGACCATTTGATACTGAAAAATTAAATTAAATATAATCAGTAATAATAATAAAAAAGTCAAGCGGCTTATCAGCGTGTTTGGGGTGTAATGTCTTTAAGTGACGGTGCAAAAAAATCACTTCCTGAAAAAGTATTTTCCCCGGGGTCTCGCGAGCCCCCCCTGGGGGTCCCGCCCCACTATTTGAGAAGCACTGCCTTAGGGGATCTGTACAATTCTACATCAATAATAAATAAAATTTTATATCATTTTATTTTGGCATTGATATTGCAAAACTAAAAGTTCACAATGCATATGAATTTACAGGACAGGAAAACATGACCATAATTCCCAAAATAGACCATTTTTATATGATCAATTGATTTCAATAACAACATCTATCTATCTATCTATCTATCTATCTATCTATCTATCTATCTATCTATCTATCTATCTATCTATCTATCTATCTATCTATCTATCTATCTATCTATCTATCTATCTATCCATCATACATACATACTATTAACTTTAATTATGTACATACTATAAAAAAAAACAAAAGATTATCTCAATATTATTACTATTATTACAATTATTATTAATAAATAGTATAATATAAATATGTGTTTGGTAATCTTTTCAGTCGCACCAATCCCCCTTCATCAAATTCTCTTTACCAACCTCCCACCTGTCCAAAAGATACTTTGGTCTTAATAAAGTTACAATCATTTATTTAAAACTTACTATCAGGGTCATGAAGTATTTTATGTATAATAAGGACACATCTGTTCCAAGGCAGAGATGTTTGATTCATGAAAGTATGATGTTGATTGCAATGAAAAATAATCCAGACACGCAAACTTCTGATCTTTGCAGATGTTTAACTTCCAGTGAAAGCAACCAAAACTGTCCTTGACTGGGACTGGTCCAGCAACACACAGTCATTCATAAACTCAATGAACCGTACATGACCATATGTCAACTAAAAAGGTCAACATGTTCAAATGCACAGAAATTTCAGCTCTGAAAATCTCACACTCGTTCGATAGAATATACATTACATAAATAGGATAGGTTTCATTGCATTGGAATCATCTTATTGATTGAGCACATATAATGCAAGGACATTTGATCTCATTACTTTAAGCATGTTGTTTTATCAAATAAAATGAAGTCTTGTAAATAAAAAACATATAAAGGACTGTACTAATAAACAAGGGCTGAAAAAAGGTATTTGCTGCCTTCATTTGTTTTAGTTTAATCAACTTACTTTACATTTAATGAACTTACTTTTATTTATCTTGACTAGAGATAAGTCATTATAACTTATAAAATAAAGTTGACATATTTCAACTACAGTATGTTTTGTAGTACTGGGCAAAGATAAATCGCGATTACAAAATAAATCGCATTCAAAATAAAAGTGATATATGAGTGTGTGTGTGCTGTGTGTAATTATATATAAATACACACACATTCATATATGTATTTAATATGTATGTATGTATGTATGTATATATATATACACTGAAAAAAATTATTCATTGAATTTCATTTTTAAAGTGGTTGCAATCAATTTATTTCAGCTATTTAAACAAAAAAGATTTGTAAAGTAAAATAAAATATAAAACTTTTGTTTAAATTTAAATTTAAAAATAAAACAAATTCTGAAATGAATATATGTATGTGAGTGTGGTTAAATATACATAATAATTACACACAGCACACACACACACACACACATATATTATGCAAAAATCACTTTTATGTTGTATGCAAGATATTTGTAATCAGATAAATAATAGTAAGTAAAAATGACTTGTTTAAACAAACAAAAAAAATTAAGGCAGCAAAGTTTTTTTACAGTATGCATAATAATAAGCATTCATCCAAATACGGTCCATTAAATGTAATAATGTTAGCGATCAGACAAAAAAGTATTTTTTTATTCGTAAAAATCTAAAACACTAAACTTCGGCCCAAATATGTGCAGAAAATTTGCTGTAGTGTAGATTTACCTTCAGTCTTCCACAAATGTCTAAATTGAGCAATGTGCTGCCACCTGCAGTAATAAAAATTGTAGGATCATACATCAGTAGTTAAGTGTCATCACTTTAATCATATAATGAACACATATTAAGCTCAAATCAAATATGAAAATGCTATAAACTTCATGGGTTCTTATATGGCACATTTCAGTTGGCACTGTCAAAAAAGGTCCCTATCTGTCATTGGGGTGGTACCCTTTCAAAAAGTACACATTTGCACCTAAAGGGTTGATATTAGTACCAAATACATACATATAAATGGTACATATTAGGACTTTTTAAAAGGTACAGGGACTGAAAATGTAAATATATCACTTTCTAAGATTTGGATGACACCTCTTACATCATAAATTACTATAATGCACCTTTATGTCCTTATTTTATCATAACAGTTTGGCCCCATTCTTGCAATAAAAAGCAACTGTTTCTGTGCAAAAAAAAATTTTTTTTTAAACTAAATTGGAAATTTTTATTTTTAAGTAAATTGGCATCCCCAAGCACATCGCTGGTGATGTCATAAATCAGAGTATCTGTTAATTATTGTTTAACTGTACACATTTTATTCATTTATTGAAGCACGCACAAAAAACATGGGTCAATGTGACTAAGTAATGGATAAATGGAGTCTGAGTGTTGAACTCACTCTGAAACCATATCTAAAATAAAATACAGTAAAAACAATACAGTAAATATGAAAGAAATTGGCTGGTTTCCCAGCTTGTATATGGGCACAGTTAATCCGGGTTATCCCATATTAATTTCCTCAAGAATGCCACATGCCAACTTGTTTACACTTTACTCCATTTAACCAGACTTGCTTTGTCTTGCATAAAATGTGCTCTATGAAAAAGCTTGTTTGACTGTATTCAAAGAAATCGTCATTTCATGCTTTGTAATTGTGGGCGACATAAACATTTGTAGTCAGGATTGTAAATTTCCATCTTCATTCCTTTTTAGTTTTAACTCCAGACCTGTGGTCGATTTTTGAGCAGCTGAAATAACAGTTTTTCTTTTACCAAATGTAAAATAAAATAAAAATTCACTGTTTATGGAGTATTTTGACATTTGAAGAGACGTTAACGCTCTTTTTATAGACAGCCGGTTAATGTGAAAGTTATTGCAAAAGAGACACACAGAGGTGTCTAACTGCATACATCTATTTAGACTGCATTTAGTTTGATACTGGATTGATTTATTGAGTAAAAATATTTGAATTTATTGTTTATGAACTCGAAGATGACAATAGCTTTGTATGTGATCTGAACCAGAACCTTCCCATTCATGAGAGTTCAAGCATTTTAGTATCTGTGCATTGCTCATTCAAATGTCTCTATTATTATTAGGTTGAACAGAATTCAGAATTGAAGTATTGGCATATCAATAGCACGACATGATCTCACGGAAAGTCGTAATATAGTCACGAAAATTTTATTTATTTATTTGTGTCCATGGCATGAAATCGTATCGTGTCCTTTTCGTGTCACAGATTTATATAAATAGTTTTTCGTGTCCGTGGCACGACTTTCTTTTTTGTGTCATTTTATGTATTGTTTTCTTTTTTTCCCTATTTTTAAATCATTGTCACTTTGGGCTATATTTGGGGTTTGGGTTAGGATGTACTTTTATGTATAGGTTTCACTTTTTAATCTATTCTCGCCTGGAGTTGGGGTAAGAGTTGATTCTAGACCCCAACCCCAAGTGACAATGGTAAAAAAAATGTATACAATACACAAAATCCAACGAAAAAGAAAGTTGTGCCATTGAGTCCATTGAAACGTAAAGCGAATATTTTCAAAATTCGCAAAAAAAGAAAAACAAACAAATGCAAATTAGGTGCGTTGTTTGGGCGAATGACGGTGGTATTGGTAACCTAGTAACCATCAGTAAATAAAATTGTTTTAATGCAGGCACTAGCAGTAAGGAGATTGCGACAGCGTTGAACCCCATAAATGGGAAAGAAAACGTCAGCTGATACAGCTAGACGATCATTCACGAGGATTTAATGTTCACTACATCCGAATTTTTCCGGCAAATGCGTTTCTGTCTCCCATTATTCGCATTTTTCTTTTTCGCATAAGTTAAAAACCGAACAGAAAAACTTTTTGCAAATAAATGGATTTGTATTCAAAATTTTGTCGTTTCTTATGCGATACTACTAAAAATGTGCATTAAACGAGTGTGATGGAAACCCAGCGTATGTTTCTATAGATATATAAGATATCAGTATACAAGCTGATACAGCTAGACAATCCGTCATGAGGGTTTAATGCTCCCTACATCCGAATTTTTCCGGCAAATGCGTTTCTGTCTCCCATTTTTCACATTTATTCTTTTTCGCATAAGTTAAAAACCAAACGTAAAATCTTTTTTGCAAATAAATGGATTTTTATTTGAAATTTTGTAATTTCTTATGCGATACAACTAAAAAATGTGCATTAAACGAGTGTGATGGAAACCCAGCGTATGTTTCTATAGATATCTGAGATATCAATATACAGCTGATACAGCTAGACGATCATTCACGAGGGCTTAATGTTCGCTACATCCAAATTTTTCCAGCTAATGCGTTTCCGTCTCCCATTTTTCACATTTATTCTTTTTCGCATAAGTTAAAAACCGAACGTAAAATCTTTTTTGCAAATAAATAAATTTTTATTCAAAATTTTGCATTTCTTATGCAATACAACTACAAAATGTGCATTAAACGAGTGTGATGGAAATTCAGCGTATGTTTCTATAGATATATGAGATATCAATATACAGCTGATACAGCTAGACGATCATTCACGAGGGTTTAATGTTCGCTACGACCGAATTTTTCAGGCAAATGCGTTTCCGTCTCCCATTATTCGCATTTATTCTTTTTCGCATAAGTTAAAAACCGAACGTAAAATCTTTTTTGCAATAAATGGATTTTTATTTAATATTTTGTAATTTCTTATGCGATACAACTAAAAAATGTGCATTAAACGAGTGTGATGGAAACCCAGCGTATGTTTCTATAGATATCTGAGATATCAATATACAGCTGATACAGCTAGACGATCATTCACGAGGGTTTAATGTTCACTACATCCGAATTTTTCCAGCTAATGCGTTTCTGTCTCCCATTATTCGCATTTATTCTTTTTCGCATAAGTTAAAAACCAAACAGAAAAACTTTTTGCAAATAAATGGATTTGTATTCAAAATTTTGTCGTTTCTTATGCGATACTACTAAAAAGGTGCATTAAACGAGTGTGATGGAAACCCAGCGTATGTTTCTATAGATATATGAGATATCAATATTCAGCTGATACAGCTAGACGATCATTCACGAGGGTTTAATCTTCGCTACGACCTAATTTTTCAGGCAAACGCGTTTCCGTGTAACATTATTCGCATTTATTCTTTTTCGCATAAGTTAAAAACCGAACGTAAAATCGTTTTTGCAAATAAATGGATTTTTATTTAAAATTTTGTCATTTCTTATGCGATTCTACTAAAAAATGTGCATTAAACGAGTGTGATGGAAACCCAGCGTATGTTTCTATAGATATATGAGATATCAATATTCAGCTGATACAGCTAGACGATCATTCACGAGGGTTTAATCTTCGCTACGACCTAATTTTTCAGGCAAACGCGTTTCCGTGTAACATTATTCGCATTTATTCTTTTTCGCATAAGTTAAAAACCGAACGTAAAATCGTTTTTGCAAATAAATGGATTTTTATTTAAAATTTTGTCATTTCTTATGCGATACTACTAAAAATGTGCATTAAACTAGTGTGATGGAAACCCAGCGTATGTTTCTATAGATATATGAGATATCAATATACAGCTGATACAGCTAGACGATCATTCACGAGGGTTTAATGTTCGCTACATCCGAATTTTTTCCAGCTAATGCGTTTCCGTCTCCCATTATTCGCATTTATTCTTTTTCGCATAAGTTAAAAACCGAACAGAAAAACTTTTTGCAAATAAATGGATTTGTATTCAAAATTTTGTCGTTTCTTATGCGATACAACTAAAAAATGTGCATTAAACGAGTGTGATGGAAACCCAGCGTATGTTTCTATAGATATATGAGATATCAATATTCAGCTGATACAGCTAGACGATCATTCACGAGGGTTTAATCTTCGCTACGACCAAATTTTTCAGGCAAACGCGTTTCCGTGTAACATTATTCGCATTTATTCTTTTTCGCATAAGTTAAAAACCCGAACGTAAAATCGTTTTTGCAAATAAATGGATTTTTATTTAAAATTTTGTCATTTCTTATGCGATTCTACTAAAAAATGTGCATTAAACGAGTGTGATGGAAACCCAGCGTATGTTTCTATAGATATATGAGATATCAATATTCAGCTGATACAGCTAGACGATCATTCACGAGGGTTTAATGTTCACTACATCCGAATTTTTCCGGCAAATGCGTTTCCGTCTAACATTATTCGCATTTATTCTTTTTCACATAAGTTAAAAACCGAACAGAAAAACTTTTTGCAAATAAATGGATTTGTATTCAAAATTTTGTCGTTTCTTATGCGATACTACTAAAAATGTGCATTAAACGAGTGTGATGGAAACCCAGCGTATGTTTCTATAGATATATGAGATATCAATATACAGCTGATACAGCTAGACGATCATTCACGAGGGTTTAATGTTCGCTACATCCGAATTTTTCCAGCTAATGCGTTTCTGTCTCCCATTATTCGCATTTATTCTTTTTCGCATAAGTTAAAAACCGAACGTAAAAACTTTTTTGCAATAAAATGGATATTTGTTCAAAATAATTTTGTCGTTTCTTATGTGATACTACTAAAAAATGTGCATTAAACGAGTGTGATGGAAACCCAGCGTATGTTTCTATAGATATATAAGATATCAATATACAGCTGATACAGCTAGACGATCATTCACGAGGGTTTAATGTTCGCTACGACCAAATTTTTCAGGCAAATGCGTTTCCGTCTAAGATTATTTGCATTTATTCTTTTTCGCATAAGTTAAAAACCGAACGTAAAAACTTTTTTGCAAATAAATGGATTTTTATTCAAAATTTTGTCGTTTCTTATGCGATTCTACTAAAAAATGTGCATTAAACGAGTGTGATGGAAACCCAGCGTATGTTTCTATAGATATATGAGATATCAATATTCAGCTGATACAGCTAGACGATCATTCACGAGGGTTTAATCTTCGCTACGACCTAATTTTTCAGGCAAACGCGTTTCCGTGTAACATTATTCGCATTTATTCTTTTTCGCATAAGTTAAAAACCGAACGTAAAATCGTTTTTGCAAATAAATGGATTTTTATTTAAAATTTTGTCATTTCTTATGCGATTCTACTAAAAAATGTGCATTAAACGAGTGTGATGGAAACCCAGCGTATGTTTCTATAGATATATGAGATATCAATATTCAGCTGATACAGCTAGACGATCATTCACGAGGGTTTAATCTTCGCTACGACCTAATTTTTCAGGCAAACGCGTTTCCGTGTAACATTATTCGCATTTATTCTTTTTCGCATAAGTTAAAAACCGAACGTAAAATCGTTTTTGCAAATAAATGGATTTTTATTTAAAATTTTGTCATTTCTTATGCGATACTACTAAAAAGGTGCATTAAACTAGTGTGATGGAAACCCAGCGTATGTTTCTATAGATATATGAGATATCAATATACAGCTGATACAGCTAGACGATCATTCACGAGGGTTTAATGTTCGCTACATCCGAATTTTTTCCAGCTAATGCGTTTCCGTCTCCCATTATTCGCATTTATTCTTTTTCGCATAAGTTAAAAACCGAACAGAAAAACTTTTTGCAAATAAATGGATTTGTATTCAAAATTTTGTCATTTCTTATGCGATACAACTAAAAAATGTGCATTAAACGAGTGTGATGGAAACCCAGCGTATGTTTCTATAGATATATGAGATATCAATATTCAGCTGATACAGCTAGACGATCATTCACGAGGGTTTAATCTTCGCTACGACCAAATTTTTCAGGCAAACGCGTTTCCGTGTAACATTATTCGCATTTATTCTTTTTCGCATAAGTTAAAAACCCGAACGTAAAATCGTTTTTGCAAATAAATGGATTTTTATTTAAAATTTTGTCATTTCTTATGCGATTCTACTAAAAAATGTGCATTAAACGAGTGTGATGGAAACCCAGCGTATGTTTCTATAGATATATGAGATATCAATATTCAGCTGATACAGCTAGACGATCATTCACGAGGGTTTAATGTTCACTACATCCGAATTTTTCCGGCAAATGCGTTTCCGTCTAACATTATTCGCATTTATTCTTTTTCACATAAGTTAAAAACCGAACAGAAAAACTTTTTGCAAATAAATGGATTTGTATTCAAAATTTTGTCGTTTCTTATGCGATACTACTAAAAATGTGCATTAAACGAGTGTGATGGAAACCCAGCGTATGTTTCTATAGATATATGAGATATCAATATACAGCTGATACAGCTAGACGATCATTCACGAGGGTTTAATGTTCGCTACATCCGAATTTTTCCAGCTAATGCGTTTCTGTCTCCCATTATTCGCATTTATTCTTTTTCGCATAAGTTAAAAACCGAACGTAAAAACTTTTTTGCAATAAAATGGATATTTGTTCAAAATAATTTTGTCGTTTCTTATGTGATACTACTAAAAAATGTGCATTAAACGAGTGTGATGGAAACCCAGCGTATGTTTCTATAGATATATAAGATATCAATATACAGCTGATACAGCTAGACGATCATTCACGAGGGTTTAATGTTCGCTACGACCAAATTTTTCAGGCAAATGCGTTTCCGTCTAAGATTATTTGCATTTATTCTTTTTCGCATAAGTTAAAAACCGAACGTAAAAACTTTTTTGCAAATAAATGGATTTTTATTCAAAATTTTGTCGTTTCTTATGCGATTCTACTAAAAAATGTGCATTAAACAAGTGTGATGGAAACCCAGCGTATGTTTCTATAGATATATGAGATATCAATATTCAGCTGATACAGCTAGACGATCATTCACGAGGGTTTAATCTTCGCTACGACCAAATTTTTCAGGCAAACGCGTTTCCGTGTAACATTATTCGCATTTATTCTTTTTCGCATAAGTTAAAAACCCGAACGTAAAATCGTTTTTGCAAATAAATGGATTTTTATTTAAAATTTTGTCATTTCTTATGCGATTCTACTAAAAAATGTGCATTAAACGAGTGTGATGGAAACCCAGCGTATGTTTCTATAGATATATGAGATATCAATATTCAGCTGATACAGCTAGACGATCATTCACGAGGGTTTAATGTTCGCTACGATCGAATTTTTCAGACAAATGCGTTTCCGTCTCCCATTATTCGCATTTATTCTTTTTCGCATAAGTTAAAAACCGAACATAAAATCTTTTTTGCAAATAAATGGATTTTTATTTACAATTTTGTCGTTTCTTATGCGATTCTACTCAAAAATGTGCATTAAACGAGTGTGATGGAAACCCAGCGTATGTTTCTATAGATATATGAGATATCAATATACAGCTGATACAGCTAGACGATCATTCACGAGGGTTTAATGTTCGCTACATCCGAATTTTTCCAGCTAATGCGTTTCCGTCTCCCATTATTCGCATTTATTCTTTTTCGCATAAGTTAAAAACCGAACGTAAAAACTTTTTTGCAATAAAATGGATATTTGTTCAAAATAATTTTGTCGTTTCTTATGTGATACTACTAAAAAATGTGCATTAAACGAGTGTGATGGAAACCCAGCGTATGTTTCTATAGATATATAAGATATCAATATACAGCTGATACAGCTAGACGATCATTCACGAGGGTTTAATCTTCGCTACGACCTAATTTTTCAGGCAAACGCGTTTCCGTGTAACATTATTCGCATTTATTCTTTTTCGCATAAGTTAAAAACCGAACGTAAAATCGTTTTTGTAAATAAATGGATTTTTATTTAAAATTTTGTCATTTCTTATGCGATTCTACTAAAAAATGTGCATTAAACGAGTGTGATGGAAACCCAGCGTATGTTTCTATAGATATATGAGATATCAATATTCAGCTGATACAGCTAGACGATCATTCACGAGGGCTTAATGTTCGCTACATCCGAATTTTTTCCAGCTAATGCGTTTCCGTCTCCCATTATTCGCATTTATTCTTTTTCGCATAAGTTAAAAACCGAACAGAAAAACTTTTTGCAAATAAATGGATTTGTATTCAAAATTTTGTCGTTTCTTATGCGATACAACTAAAAAATGTGCATTAAACGAGTGTGATGGAAACCCAGCGTATGTTTCTATAGATATATGAGATATCAATATTCAGCTGATACAGCTAGACGATCATTCACCAGGGTTTAATCTTCGCTACGACCAAATTTTTCAGGCAAACGCGTTTCCATCTAACATTATTCGGATTTATTCTTTTTCGCATAAGTTAAAAACCGATCGTAAAATCTTTTTTGCAAATAAATGGATTTTTATTTAAAATTTTGTCATTTCTTTTGCGATTCTACTAAAAAATGTGCATTAAACGAGTGTGATGGAAACCCAGCGTATGTTTCTATAGATATATGAGATATCAATATTCAGCTGATATAGCTAGACGATCATTCACAAGGGTTTAATGTTCGCTACGATCGAATTTTTCAGACAAATGCGTTTCCGTCTCCCATTATTCGCATTTATTCTTTTTCGCATAAGTTAAAAACCGAACATAAAATCTTTTTTGCAAATAAATGGATTTTTATTTACAATTTTGTCGTTTCTTATGCGATTCTACTAAAAAATGTGCATTAAACGAGTGTGATGGAAACCCAGCGTATGTTTCTATAGATATATAAGATATCAATATACAGCTGATATAGCTAGACGATCATTCACGAGGGTTTAATGTTCGCTACATCCGAATTTTTTCAGCTAATGCGTTTCCGTCTCCCATTATTCGCATTTATTCTTTTTCGCATAAGTTAAAAACCGAACGTAAAAACTTTTTTGCAATAAAATGGATATTTGTTCAAAATAATTTTGTCGTTTCTTATGTGATACTACTAAAAAATGTGCATTAAACGAGTGTGATGGAAACCCAGCGTATGTTTCTATAGATATATAAGATATCAATATACAGCTGATACAGCTAGACGATCATTCACGAGGGTTTAATGTTCGCTACATCTGATTTTTTTTCTGTCTCCCATTATTCGCATTTATTCTTTTTCGCATAAGTTAAAAACCGAACGTAAAATCTTTTTTGCAAATAAATGGATTTTTATTTAAAATTTTGTCGTTTCTTATGCGATTCTACAAAAAAATGTGCATTAAACGAGTGTGATGGAAACCCTGCGTATGTTTCTATAGATATATGAGATATCAATATTCAGCTGATACAGCTAGACAATCATTCACGAGGGTTTAATGTTCCCTACATCCGAATTTTTCCAGCTAATGCGTTTCCATCTCCCATTATTCGCATTTATTCTTTTTCGCATAAGTTTAAAACCGAACGTAAAAACTTTTTTGCAATAAAATGGATATTTGTTCAAAATAATTTTGTCGTTTCTTATGTGATACTACTAAAAAATGTGCATTAAACGGGTGTGATGGAAACCCAGCGTATGTTTCTATATAAGATATCAATATACAGCTGATACAGCTAGACGATCATTCACGAGGGTTTAATGTTCGCTACGACCAAATTTTTCAGGCAAATGCGTTTCCGTCTAAGATTATTTGCATTTATTCTTTTTCGCATAAGTTAAAAACCGAACGTAAAAACTTTTTTGCAAATAAATGGATTTTTATTCAAAATTTTGTCGTTTCTTATGCGATTCTACTAAAAAATGTGCATTAAACAAGTGTGATGGAAACCCAGCGTATGTTTCTATAGATATATGAGATATCAATATTCAGCTGATACAGCTAGACGATCATTCACGAGGGTTTAATCTTCGCTACGACCAAATTTTTCAGGCAAACGCGTTTCCGTGTAACATTATTCGCATTTATTCTTTTTCGCATAAGTTAAAAACCCGAACGTAAAATCGTTTTTGCAAATAAATGGATTTTTATTTAAAATTTTGTCATTTCTTATGCGATTCTACTAAAAAATGTGCATTAAACGAGTGTGATGGAAACCCAGCGTATGTTTCTATAGATATATGAGATATCAATATTCAGCTGATACAGCTAGACGATCATTCACGAGGGTTTAATGTTCGCTACGATCGAATTTTTCAGACAAATGCGTTTCCGTCTCCCATTATTCGCATTTATTCTTTTTCGCATAAGTTAAAAACCGAACATAAAATCTTTTTTGCAAATAAATGGATTTTTATTTACAATTTTGTCGTTTCTTATGCGATTCTACTCAAAAATGTGCATTAAACGAGTGTGATGGAAACCCAGCGTATGTTTCTATAGATATATGAGATATCAATATACAGCTGATACAGCTAGACGATCATTCACGAGGGTTTAATGTTCGCTACATCCGAATTTTTCCAGCTAATGCGTTTCCGTCTCCCATTATTCGCATTTATTCTTTTTCGCATAAGTTAAAAACCGAACGTAAAAACTTTTTTGCAATAAAATGGATATTTGTTCAAAATAATTTTGTCGTTTCTTATGTGATACTACTAAAAAATGTGCATTAAACGAGTGTGATGGAAACCCAGCGTATGTTTCTATAGATATATAAGATATCAATATACAGCTGATACAGCTAGACGATCATTCACGAGGGTTTAATCTTCGCTACGACCTAATTTTTCAGGCAAACGCGTTTCCGTGTAACATTATTCGCATTTATTCTTTTTCGCATAAGTTAAAAACCGAACGTAAAATCGTTTTTGTAAATAAATGGATTTTTATTTAAAATTTTGTCATTTCTTATGCGATTCTACTAAAAAATGTGCATTAAACGAGTGTGATGGAAACCCAGCGTATGTTTCTATAGATATATGAGATATCAATATTCAGCTGATACAGCTAGACGATCATTCACGAGGGCTTAATGTTCGCTACATCCGAATTTTTTCCAGCTAATGCGTTTCCGTCTCCCATTATTCGCATTTATTCTTTTTCGCATAAGTTAAAAACCGAACAGAAAAACTTTTTGCAAATAAATGGATTTGTATTCAAAATTTTGTCGTTTCTTATGCGATACAACTAAAAAATGTGCATTAAACGAGTGTGATGGAAACCCAGCGTATGTTTCTATAGATATATGAGATATCAATATTCAGCTGATACAGCTAGACGATCATTCACCAGGGTTTAATCTTCGCTACGACCAAATTTTTCAGGCAAACGCGTTTCCATCTAACATTATTCGGATTTATTCTTTTTCGCATAAGTTAAAAACCGATCGTAAAATCTTTTTTGCAAATAAATGGATTTTTATTTAAAATTTTGTCATTTCTTTTGCGATTCTACTAAAAAATGTGCATTAAACGAGTGTGATGGAAACCCAGCGTATGTTTCTATAGATATATGAGATATCAATATTCAGCTGATATAGCTAGACGATCATTCACAAGGGTTTAATGTTCGCTACGATCGAATTTTTCAGACAAATGCGTTTCCGTCTCCCATTATTCGCATTTATTCTTTTTCGCATAAGTTAAAAACCGAACATAAAATCTTTTTTGCAAATAAATGGATTTTTATTTACAATTTTGTCGTTTCTTATGCGATTCTACTAAAAAATGTGCATTAAACGAGTGTGATGGAAACCCAGCGTATGTTTCTATAGATATATAAGATATCAATATACAGCTGATATAGCTAGACGATCATTCACGAGGGTTTAATGTTCGCTACATCCGAATTTTTTCAGCTAATGCGTTTCCGTCTCCCATTATTCGCATTTATTCTTTTTCGCATAAGTTAAAAACCGAACGTAAAAACTTTTTTGCAATAAAATGGATATTTGTTCAAAATAATTTTGTCGTTTCTTATGTGATACTACTAAAAAATGTGCATTAAACGAGTGTGATGGAAACCCAGCGTATGTTTCTATAGATATATAAGATATCAATATACAGCTGATACAGCTAGACGATCATTCACGAGGGTTTAATGTTCGCTACATCTGATTTTTTTTCTGTCTCCCATTATTCGCATTTATTCTTTTTCGCATAAGTTAAAAACCGAACGTAAAATCTTTTTTGCAAATAAATGGATTTTTATTTAAAATTTTGTCGTTTCTTATGCGATTCTACAAAAAAATGTGCATTAAACGAGTGTGATGGAAACCCTGCGTATGTTTCTATAGATATATGAGATATCAATATTCAGCTGATACAGCTAGACAATCATTCACGAGGGTTTAATGTTCCCTACATCCGAATTTTTCCAGCTAATGCGTTTCCATCTCCCATTATTCGCATTTATTCTTTTTCGCATAAGTTTAAAACCGAACGTAAAAACTTTTTTGCAATAAAATGGATATTTGTTCAAAATAATTTTGTCGTTTCTTATGTGATACTACTAAAAAATGTGCATTAAACGGGTGTGATGGAAACCCAGCGTATGTTTCTATAGATATATAAGATATCAATATACAGCTGATACAGCTAGACGATCATTCACGAGGGTTTAATGTTCGCTACATCTGATTTTTTTTCTGCCAAATGCGTTTCTGTCTCCCATTATTCGCATTTATTCTTTTTCGCATAAGTTAAAAACCGAACGTAAAAACTTTTTTGCAATAAAATGGATATTTGTTCAAAATAATTTTGTCGTTTCTTATGTGATACTACTAAAAAAAGTGCATTAAACGAGTGTGATGGAAACCCAGCGTATGTTTCTATAGATATATGGGATATCAATAACTAAATAAGCTCAAAATATTATTCACTTTCTTTCTTTTATTTTTTTAACTTCGGCAGAACATATATATTAACCCATTGGATGTCTTTAATGATGTATGTACACTTTTTGAACCTCACCATATAATTTTTACCCTTATATAAAACGATAGCATGATGGCATTATAATATGAAATGATTTGTTAATGTTTTAGTCATCTGGGATGGCATAATTTTCATATGTTGGTAAACTGTTCCTTTAAGATACATTTTTTCTTCGTTGAACGTCATGTAAACATTTCACACCCTTGTTATAATCATCCTTACACATTTAAACCAATTCACTGTCCATAAATCCAATGTTTCTTTCATAAGTCGCTTTGAAGATCAGCTGTGTAAACACTGAATCCTTTACTTTCCCGTTTTGTGGTACGTTGCATGTGATGTAATTGTTGCACACCGTCCAATAGTTACCTGCATGTCTGATCCTCTAATGAGAGTACCGAGTCGAATCCCACTTATCACATTGCTGTGCGTTACACAAGTCTACATGCTAGGGCATGAACGTAGTTTTAAAACAAAAAGTGCACTACAGTATAGTACAAATAAAAACTTTGGTTTTCGTTACCAGTAGCGTTTACGTGCTGGTACAGACCCCCCCTTCCTAAACATTAAGGTTTCTAGAATGCCATTGTTTGCCATAAGATTTGTGCTCACTGGATTTAGCACAACCTATTAATTAAAGGGCTGTGCGCATACTTTCAGTTAAGTAGTGTACGTGATTTATCACAAACCACTGTTATTCGAAATGTTATTTATTTAAAGCATGATGCCAAGTAAGTTAACAGATTAACTGCAGTTGATCCATTCGTTTAATCAGCAGTGAAATAATCACACGACGAGAGCTTTCGACACTTGTGTGTGATTACATGACTGTGAACCATTTGGTTGTTATTTGCTACCAATCGGCCTTAAAAACAAATTACTCTCGGCTTCTTCCGCAAGCGCGATCTGTACTCTGAAGTTTTGTTGTGTTTATTTCTTACGGACTTCTTTAATCTTGTTGCATCTGACCGCATATAATTTTTGCCTAAGTGGACCCAAATGTTGGTTTTAGCACATGCCAAAAACCATTTCCAGTAAATCTGATATACATAAAGAATAAATCACCAATATAAAAAGGCAAACAATGTACGTGTTAATGAGAGCATGACATGTGGACAAGAACCAGGAGCTACGATTAAATATAATTTCCATTTGTAAAGTATTCCTTCGGAGAGCGTGTAGCTATGACTCGTTGACCATAAAAACATTTATAGCCAATGAAGATTGTCAACACAGTCACCTTTAAAGAGCACCAATGAATCATTTCATACCGAGGGGTAAATTGACTAAATTGATGGGAAAAGCAGACAATGTGCTACACAACACATAGCTAGACAAATGATTTTGTTTCATGTGGCGTTTTAATCATTATTGTGGTTTTGTCAGACGCGAACAAACAGACGGGGGAAATTTGAGCGTCTTCCAAGTCGACCGGTTTCTGACATGGCCAAAAGTCATGAATCGGGCTGAACGTCAACAACGCCAGCGCTCATTTTTCACTGTGTGTGTCGGTATGGATAGATGTTCTTGTGTGGTTAAGAGAGTGAGTCATCCAGTCAACATCCGGACTCTGGTTTATATCTGTTAAAGCTGTGTCAGAACCTGATAAACGAGGAAATGACCACCAGTCCCTTAGCAGTGTCAGACAAAGTCTTTCAGCAAAATCCAAATATTTAACATTGAACCTCGAAAGCTTGGTTTCTTGTTGTCACACAGCAGGCGCGTACCTAAGGTTTAAAAGGTTTGTTGAACTAATCCTGAGACTTGCGTTAGGTTTCACCAAAATGGTAAATTCTAAGATCCTAAAGTGTTACAATTTTAACTTTAATCTGCATTAGTGCCATGCACCTCTAGAGGCAGCAAATGGAATTGCATGTTTTTTTACTCAACATAAATCTGACCCAGTTTACTTTCTTATAGTACACCTATTTCATTGTTAAAAACTTTATTTTGTGCATTTGTGCAATGTGTTTGCGTGGTTTATGGTTAAAAAACACATTATTTTCCACATAACGTACATTTTTGTAGCTCCAGATTTCACTCTCTTCCTGAAACGCATGGATTTGCAAAGCTCTGTGTCCCTGATTGGCCAGCTTATCTGTACGTTGTGATTGGCCTGAATACCTTTGACGTCAGATGGAAATGTGACGCCCCTTACCATGTTTGAAAGATTCGCTCACGATGCAATGCTAACAGGAGTTTGCCGGGATGGCACTGGGTTAAAGACGGCATCCAAGACATGGGCCAGATGTCAAATGGAGTATTTAGCCCAGATGTCCAATATAGATATGTGGGCCATATATGTATGGCCGAACTTAAACCACATTTAAAATCCATTTAAAATATTTTTGAGTAAAATCTCAATGTTTTCCCATACGGAAAAGTATTCACATATATGTGCAACACTGTAAAATATATTGAAATCCATTTTGAAAAAAAAATAAATAAAAATAAATAAATAAATATATATATATATATACATTTTATTTGACTTTATGTACTTTATTGTCTGGAATCCAGACCTGGCCCACACTTGGTCCGTCATTCATTGTGGTATGTGGGCCAAGCAAAAACTGGTTGTGTGGGCCGGAGCTGGGCCAGAAAAAATTGCTATGTGGGAAGCGGGAGGAATTATGATAATGTTGGTCTGGTCCACGTCAACAGGCCCAGGAAGTAAACTGTTGCCTTTTGTTGTAGTCTAAAAGAAGAGATTTGCGATGGAGATGATAACTCGCGTCATCGTTTACTTTGGGGATTGTACCTTTTCCATATCGTTAACATGTACTAACACACACTTACACACCAAAGGAAATGTAAAATCGTGAATCGGACAATAGTTGCTCTTTAATACAAGCTCCTGGGGCCTCATTTATCAAACGTGCATGCACACATATTTAAGCGTAAAGTGTGCATACCCAAAAATCCATAGCAACTTTCACATTTACAAAAAAATGTTGACGTCTGCGCCACGTCAGGGTCTAAGCAGACATACGCATTTTTGCTTGTCCGATTGTTGCAGGTTTTTGGAAATATAAGCTTTCTTGCTGCTCAAAAAAGATTTGAACATTGACAAGTGCACTTTTATATGTTGATGACATTAATTGGGCATCATTTAAAGGCGGAGATCTGAAACTGCTCAGCTGTGCAAAAATTCAATATCATTTGTGATTTATAGATTTCACATCTGAAAGAAAGGGTACGTGCGTTTTCTGTGCGTACGTTCGTTCTGTGAAGAGTACGCGTTTTTGAGAAATGAAATTTAGGATGGTTATTTTATAAATGAGGCCCCTGGTCTTAATCAGAATGATTCATCAGTGTATCGAGAATTTTTTTTTCAAAATTGCATATATCGGGTCTTTAGAGACCGAGAATGTCATTAGTGCATAATTTAAGATTGTATATTTTTGGCATCTGTTTAATGAAAAATTAAATGTCAATGCATAATGATTTTTGTAATTATTAATGTAGTATTAGGACAGTTTTATACTAATGAGCAAGTTTAGAGATCATAAGGGGACCAGATGTCCCCATTTTCTGGGGACAGTCCCGTTTTTTGGTGTTTGGTTCTCCATAAACCCACAACAATAAAAAGATGAAAACATTCAAACGGGTTTTGTCCACGATTGTAAATTCATAAACAATAACAAATAAGTTTTTAAGGATATTTTAACCATTGAACTACGACATGTTCCTACTTGTAATTAGAAAAATCCGGTCACCCTAGTGCAGTGCTTCTCAAATAGTGGGGCGGGACCCGCAGGGGGGTTCGAAGCGACACCAGGGGGGCGCGCAAGACCCCAGAGAAAATACTTTTTCAGAAAGTGATTTTTTTTGCACCGTCACTTAAAGACATTACACCCCAATCACGCTGATAACCCGCTTGTTTTTTATTATTATTTATTGATTATATTTAATTTAATTTTTCAGTATCAAATGGTCAAAAAATATTATACTTTAAATAAGGATTGATTTTTTTATTTCCGGCAAATTGATGTATTTTAAGTCTTTTCTGTTACAGACTAAAAAACAATGTTAATAAAGTTATTCTTTGTCGTAAGTTGATCGATATTTCTTTTTTTGTGTGTTTTCTTTAATGTTAATAAGGATACAATGTTTTGCAGATGTGTAATTTTATAGACAAATTATACTATTTACAGTCGCGGCGGAGAGTTGGGGGGGCGCGAAATGTTTACTTCTTACTAGGGGGGGGGGGGGGGTGTGACAGAAAATAATTGAGAAGCACTGCCTTAGTGTGAGATACATTCTGGACTGCTAAAGAGCTCAAATATGTAATAATGATTGGGGATACATCCATGCATTTAAGGGTTAAACCATTGTTACCAAAAATTAATCTTGGTTTAGCTACAGTAACCATAGTTTAACCATGTTTTGTAGTAAAACCATTGGTTACAACATCTTTACTACGACAAGGGCCTGGTTAGCCCTTTCCGTCTATTTTAAAACAAAGTCCATTATCTTTGTTTTATAAACACTATTTTAGCATCTGTAAAGCTGTTGTTTGTATACTAGCCCAGTCTTCACAATAAGCAATCAATCCCTAATGAATAAAATGTGTTTAATTCACAAACAGAGAGGTAGTCCCCCCTCAAATGTATATGTAGGAGTCAAACACAGCAATGATTGTCACTTTTGGGGAAGTCAAGCTATTATTGGCTAAGATTAAAGTGAGATTGAAAGTATTTCATCAACTTTAAGTAAAGGGTTAAAAAATGCATAACTTATTTAAACTTGAAAAATTAATATGTACTGTAGGAGTAACTGTAGATGTTTTATAGATATTACCAATCACAAGGGAACTACGCCTCCTTTGCAGCGTGATTTATCTCACCCATGTGGTTACAAGCTTTGGATGACCATTGCAGAAACCTTAAGCATATGTGTATGTGAACTGCCATGGATTTGGCCCACCCACTTGCAGGGTCCCAGTTCATTTTGTGAATGAGGGGGCAAATGTTAAGCCCATCAGTGACCTGGACAGCCTGTTCCTCCCCAAATCTGCTAAATAACTTACTGAAAATAGCTTTCACCAGTCCTTAGTAATCTACTTACTTACATGAGATGTTTTAATTTCCCACACAAAAGTTTGGAGGTATGAATGATATCCATTGAAGCAGGGAATTATTTCGTATTTTATAATGGAAGTAATTGTGAAACGGGACCGGATGCCAGATGCTTTCCATTGCAATATAGCCAAGGTGCAAAATTACCCGAGATGTTTAATTCGACTAAGAGGATTAAGATTCTTTACACTGTTTGTGACTCAGCTGGATTACCTGCATCTCAGAGCCACCGTACTAACTTGGAAAGTAAACCTTGATGAAGATCCAAAGGTCGAAGTAAAAACAAACTCATTACCTGCAATGCTCAAATTATGACATTTGCCTACTTCTCCAACCCCTCATTATCCCAAGAAAACCGAGGAGTCGGCAGGTTTCCATTGTTTTTGCTAAGACATAAATTGATGCATTCAAACCGCGGACCTCGAGTGATTTATCTCCTAAATTTCCAAAGATCTTAAGATCTCATTGCACTTTTGTTTTCCAGTGAAATCCTCTTCGAGGCGATTACAGGAGATTTGGCATTCGCACTCGCAGGTAAACACCGAAAATCCATTTAAACCTTGCCCAGAGAATATCTCTCGGATGATGCTTTTCACCCGATACCTCGGAGAGTTCACGCTCACAGTGTGAACCGCAAGTGGCCCCGACCAGAGCCGGGACGAGAGATCAAACTAAGAAAACCGCACATGAACCGAGGAAAACAACGGCGTCATTGTGCATTCACCGTCTTTATCGGGACACCCTCTCATTTTCTACTTCCTCTTTTCTATTTATCCCCCACTTTGCGCGTTTTCATGTGGTAACGAATGTATAAGGAGCCGACGGTTTGAAAGATTCTCCAGTCTGAAAAAAAGACGATTTGAAGCTTTGTAATTGAAAACACACATTGAGTCAGAGAAGCTAAGCTACCAGGGGAGGGCAGAGAAAGCCCCGGCGAACAAAGGTTTGAATTGCGAAAGAGACGAACTAGACCCTGCGTGACATCTGACTAAATACTCTCATTGTTTTTCTCCCCAAAAACAAGTATCGAATAACCGGCGTAGGGGAAGAACAGAGGGGATGGATGTCTGCCTGATCCAGACCTGCTGCCCCGACTTCCCCCATCGAGCTTCAGAAACATCCGTCTGGTATTACGGAGACGTGCTCTTGAAAAATGTTTATCCGTCTGACTATGTACAACAATATAAACTTATGAACCGTGTTTTGGATGCATCCGTGTTTTGCAAAAGCTATGAATGGTTTAAAGGCCTCCTGCGA
Source organism: Misgurnus anguillicaudatus (assembly GCF_027580225.2). Lineage (NCBI taxonomy): Eukaryota > Metazoa > Chordata > Actinopteri > Cypriniformes > Cobitidae > Misgurnus > Misgurnus anguillicaudatus. The sequence goes on along the minus strand of NW_027395277.1, from coordinate 2,674,337 downwards.
GGAAAGTTTAAGACCTTGCACATCTCAGTTAGATAATAAGATAAGTCATGAGTGTTTATATTGTAGTCTGTTGCACATTCCTGTTGAGGAATAACAGAACAGCGAGTTGTGGATGTTGGCTTCGCGCTTTCATGAAAGAAACATTTTTCTGATGTTTACGTGCATTAGGGGATATTATTTGGTAATCGGTAGTTTGCGTCAAGCATCATCATTGCTTTTGTTTATACTTAGAGGTAGACCAAACCGTAACCCCAAGCTTTACCTTTGACCCCCTATACTGAGTGTGGAGATGAATGATACCTCCAACAATTTTTACCTGGTGGTAAAATGGGAAATGAAAAAAAAAATCCAGTTCACTTTATTCTTCTTTCCAGAACATAACTTTTCACTTGGCAGATGATAAAAAGGCCTAAAAATCTCAAAAGGCCATGAATACATTGAGGGATAAAAACATTTTTAAATGTTTTTGACTACTAATATAAAACCACATAGCAAATTCCCAGAACACCCTAAAAATAGTTGAATTATGCTGTTATTGGTGATTTGTTTTGAAGGGGTTTCATACCGGTTTTGTTTTCAATGGTTTCTAGGCCTTTCTGACTAAAAGCCTTGCATGTCATTGGACTCTATCCTGAGACGTATTTGCTGGTTTTATTTTTGCGCCCCAAACATCCCATTGAAATTCATGATGAGTCAGATTTTGAAGGTTTGGCAGACCAATGGGACAGCTTGTCCCCGCCTCTTAAACCAAGCGCCATTGTAACGTCGGTCTAATTGCCCTGGTATACGCTAGAACTGGATCTGAAAGGAAGTGGACAAAAGTTCACAGTGGGTCGTTTTGGCTTGCTAAGATGAAAGCAGCTTCCATTTTTAATGAGGATTAACCCAAAAGCTTCCTTTTACTCACAATTATGGAGGCTGGCAGTGTTTTACGCATTGCTTCTCTCACGCAAAAAGATCCCCGAGCCGCCGAAGGGCCCCACTCCCCACGGATCGTGCCGTGCGGCCCCCCACCCACCGTACACGGTGCGAGTCAAATGAGTTCATTGAACAAACAACAACCTGTCGTCCTGGTCTCACGTCCATATTCATTTGGAGGTCAACGTGTCATTTAATGAAAAAGTGAAATAAGTTCTGTGTGTGATCTTACATCTTGAAGCATTTCTTGGATGCAGATTGACATGCATTGATGCGTCATGTCTTACTGTGACAAATTGTTTATCCCTTTCGCTCTACGAATATCCATATGAATGCCATATTAATGTTCCTCCAGCTCAATGTATGTTCCCGTAGCTCAGTTGGTAGAGCATTGTGTTAGCAGTGCAGCAAAGGTTGTGAGTTTGAATCCCAGATAACACACGTTAATACTTTGGATATAAGCGCCTGCTAAATGAAATAAAGGCAATTAACGAATGAGTTAAAGGTAAAAAAGTTTTGCATTGACATTAACGCCATTAGTGCTTTTTGCTATAGTAAACATCTACGGCTTCTTCGGAAAATGTTAGAATCCTGTTCTATAAATGTTATTCATAAAGCATAAGTCGCAGATGGCATTTGTTGAAATGCGTTCAAAGTCAGCCGTCGTAATTTGTCCGTGGAAGGCCGTAAATCGCCTTCTTATGCCGAAAATTTAGGCTGATACGTTTCTCAGCCCGATTTTACCCACGCTACAACCTCGAAACTTAAACTAACCTTTAGCCTCACTTTGGCAGTGCTCAAAAGAAAAGTGTTCAGCCAGAAAATTGGTTCAGACTGACCCCCACCTCGAACCCCACCACACACACAGTTGATCCCCTCTCCAAACCCTCCGTGGTTTGAGGGCTGGCCTACTAGAAGG